>NC_071620.1:22692596-22997596 GCF_014839835.1 Dryobates pubescens | reverse complement strand
TATCCTTAGGATGAGTTGTGGTATTCTCTACTAGCTACTCATACTGAAAAATGTGAAAACGTTTTCCATTTGATGATCTTAGGCTTGATGAATAGTTGAGACAATAACCTCTTTGAATGCAAAAACCTTCTCTTCTTCATGGATTGCTGACTTGTTCTGACTACCTGTGCTGGAGAATATTTCATCAGAAAACAGTCTGACATATTATTTGGACTGAAATATTGGGTATTTTCAAATCAAGATGCAATTGCTTAGAAATTATGCAACAAGCTGGCATCTACCAGTAAGGAAGACAGGAAGAGAGATTTTTTTGGTTTAGTATTCTGACCTTTTTTTAGATTACTCTTTTTTAGTGTCTTTATTTAACACAATACCTCAAGTAACAAATATCTGACATCCTAAGCCTCCACCCTTCTAATAAATAGTTCAAAAGCAGAATACAAACACTTCTGACAAAACTTGAAAGATCATACTTCAACAGTTCATGGTTTTCATCCCAGTGTAATATAAACCCAGATATTTTAGTTCTGAAAGGTTGTGAATAAGCACAAATAAGATTACAATATGCTAGCAAAACTTCTTGTGAAATATCTGGTTTGCTTCTCATTATGGCCTGACAATCCATCTATTTGATTTAGAATAGAAAGACTACTTTACTGAAGTCAGTGGAAAAAGCAGAATATATCTGGGACAACCTCATTAATTATTTATTTAGTAGTTCTTTCCAACCTAATGAGTGAGGTCACTGTCTAAGATGGTCATCCAAAATATTACTTGGTTTTGTTCTTATTTTCTTATTCCTGTGAAACAGATGTCGATTTGTTTCCTTTTTCTTTATTTTTTTTTCATTCCCTTGCTTAACACTCATGATTCTGATCAACCATGAACCTTGCTATATGTCTGACATCTGGTTTACATACTCTGTGATGTACATGAGGAACTACAACTATAATTTACCATGATAGGCATAATGTAGAACATATTAACTTGAAATAACCTCCATTTGGCTCTGTGCATTTTTGAGCAGTTAAAGCATTAAGGAACTGTTACCAGAAAGATTGATTCCATTCCTCCGGAACAGTAACTTCCGTTATCTATGCAATGTTTTGGCTTATGTTTTATGTTCTTCTGTGTGTTAAAGGTTGCATACTCTCATGACATTTCTTTATTTTGTAAAAGCTAAACTATTTCTTCACATTGTTCTAATTCTGAGTTGCTTGTTTGTTTCATTGTATGACATGATAATACTATGAAAGAGTCTGTGCAGATATGAAAAGCTAAGGGATAAGCCATGCTAGAACACAGAATGCTTCTTCTGTATTTTGGAAGCACTCAAAAATATTAACTACCAACATTTTTATGTCATTTACAAGTAACTGTCTAAATTTTAAAGCCTCTTTTTCACCACACTTGTCACTGACACCTACTGTGAAAGTCTAGCTGAATTCATGCATCTGCTCCTCGGCATGTCATTTCATAGAATCGTAGACGGGACCCTTGAAGGCCACCTTGTCCAGCTCCCCTGCAGTGAGCAGGGAGATATCAAAATAGCACAGGGCCCCATCAAGTCTGACCTTGAAAGTCTCCAGAAATGGGGACTTCACGACATCTCTGGGCAACCTTTTCAGTATTTCACTACCCTCTTTGTGAAGAACTTCATCCTTATGTGCAACCTAAATCTACTCTGCTCTATTTTAAAACCATTGCCCCTCATCCTATCACTACATGCACTTCTAAACAGTCCCTCCCCAGCCTTCCCCTACCTCACTTGAGGTATTTCATAGGAGTTTCCTTGCTGACTTCTAGTGCCTCAAGAGTCCCCAGCTCACTTCTGCTGGATTTTTACTGTGCTGCAGTCTGGGCAACAGAGGTCATGCTGGCACCACTCCCCTCCAACCACTGTGAGTCAGCCCACTGCTTATCACAGGCAAGCCTGATTTCTTTCCCTTTCACATATAGTTTAAAGCCTTATCAGTAAGTCCTGCAAATTCCTGGGCAAGGACCCTCTTTGTCCTTTGAGGAAGGTGACTCCTATATGATGCCTGCATGTCTGGTGCTGTGTATGCTACTCCATTGTGAACAAACCCAGAATTGTCATGCTGACACCAGCCATAGAGACATGTATCAATTGAATGGATTTGTCTGTTCTTCCTGTGTGACTGCCCACAACTGGAAAGAGGGAGGAAAACATAACCTGTGCCCCAGATCCCCTCACTAACTGTTGTAGGGCCCTAAATCCTCCTGGGCTGTGTACTACAACTTCATCACCACCCACATGAAAGAGCAGTAGTGGATAGCAGTCAAAGGTCTCACCAGACTTGGGAGTTTCCTAGTGATGTCTCTAACCTGGGCTCATGGGAGTCAATGGACTTTCCTATGAGAAGGGTCTGTCTGGCATATCTTCTGTTCCCCTCAGCAGGGAGTCCACTGACTGGTCCTCCTCATACCTATTGTGTAGAGGCACCTGAGAAGGCAAAGTGAGCAAGGAGAGGGTTCACTTGCCTCCCCTAATAGGGACTTCTTGCCACTCATTGCTTACCTTCAGGGACCTGTGTACCTCCTGGTGTGGGAGAGGATGCAGGATAACTTTGATTCTGAGCCTTTTGTAGTGGCCATGCCATCCCTAATGATAGACAAAATACCAACACTTAATTTGATAGGCTGTACAATGGAAGTGGAGGAAGGGAACATGTTTTTTGGAAGCAGGTCTCTAAGCACATGAGAAAAATTTCACTCTAAGGAGAAACATACACCACCTCTTATTGTCAAATTTCTGTTTAGAGATTTGCTAATTTCTTATTAGCAAATCAGCAGTGAATTTGATTTTTTATCAGACATTTGTCCTGGGAGGATAAAAATGGGTGTAGCATCTCTTTCCAGGGCAACCATTAAAGTCACTTTTGGATGAGAGAAAAAATGAGACAGACTGAATGGCCCTGATATCAGGAGCATAGAATGGCTGCAAATAAGACTAGCCTGGGGTTTTAGCTGTGAGGTTATCAGAGATAAACAGTTTCAATGATCAGTGTGTGCTCGGAAAGAGCACATCAATGAATGTCATCAGAAAGTCATCAATGGAGTGGCATAATGCTGATGACCTCTTTTTAACCTGTTGTGGCAGTTTTAGGCTATGCCTTTAAAATTTTTTACAGATCTTGAGCAGAAAGTGGTAGAAATGTATAGTAATTAATTTACTGGTTGAACCACTGTTCACACAAAATACTTTCCATATTTTTTATTCCATGCTTCCTCAACAAAAATGAAGATTGATTTGTATCAAGCATGTACAAAGTGAGTGTGCTGATATAGCCATCTTCATGACACTGTGACACACATTGCTGTGTTTCCCAAAGAGAGCTGAAGGTCATGGCCCACTGCTGTCTAGAGAACCACATGCATATCACATCCTAAAGAAAAATAAATTTGGATTATTGTGATTTAGTACATATTCTGAACCTAACTGCCTTTATGTGGCTAGCAAGGTCAGGTTGAATATAAACCCCTCCCTTTGGTCACTATGCCATTATTCCCATGGAGCTAAGTTTAGAGCTATTCAGTACCATCTTCTGTAGCATTGCCTTTTCAAAATACAACTCAAAAATTAACAAGCCAGAAGATAAAATTTTCAGTTAGTCACATCATCTTTTTGCTGTGACAGGAATTCTCCAATGGCCCCAGAAAGACCTATAAACTAGATTAGACTGGGAAGATTCATGGACTATACCAAGTTCCCACCCCTGAGAGAACAGTATATTTTTCTCATTTTGTGGATGAAGAATGAAGAAACTGATGAACAATTGTCTTCGTTGAAAACTTCAAAGTAGAAATGGGTTACAATTACTAATCAAGGTCCTAAGTACATTCCTAGATGGCACTAAAAATTAATTTTAGTAAAAATTTAGTAGAAATTTATACTCCTTGCTGAAGGGAGTCAGAGTCTGTGAAAGAAGCAAAAATTCCAGCAAAATCTGCACAAGAGTCATAACCAGATTTCAAATAGGAAGCCTCACAAATTTTTTTCAGTTAGGATTCACATCCATAAAATGTATCAGCTGTACCTCAGGCTAATGTCATTTGCAAGCTTCCAGTTAATCTGAGCAAGCATTCTAGCTCTGATGTCAGCTGGCAAGACCACAGTAAAGTTGGCCAGCTGACTGACCAGCAGGCATAGATAAAAATAAAACCTATGTAACCGGCAAACAAAAGACTGAAATGACTGAATGTGTAATTTTTATTAAGAGTGCCTTTTAACAGAACAGGTGCAATCTGAAGCTTAGAAAAGAGAGCAGTCTTTGCCAAGCATCTTCCAAGGAATTAAATCTGTACAAAACTTCATAGTATTAGAAAGACACTATTACAATAAATTGTACTTGGTGTGCTCCCAAGACCATTTACATTCTTGGGAGAAACAGCAATTTACATGACAGAAACATGACAGAGGAAAAAGTAATGCTATGTTTTGGAGTAACAGAGTAAATGGGATGGAAAAGGTGACTGTAAAATAAATATGAATCTCAACTACTGTAATGGGGTAATGCAAGAGCTAACTTGCCTGCTCTCCCAACACAGAAGTGAAGGAAAAGTAACGCAGAAAAACTTGGGGTTGAGAGAAAAAAAAAACAAACCCCAACCAAACCAAACCAAACCAAACCAAACCAAAAAGTGAGCTAAGAATAAAGTTTACTGAACAAATCCAGATAATCATGGTACAAAATGTATAATTTCCTCTGCCTATTTGCAGAAAAAGCAAGGTGCAAAGCAGCAGCAAGCAGAAGCAAGCAACACAAAAGCCCAAGCAAGAAAACTACTCCCTCATCCCTCCTTGTCCCTACACCATCACAGTGCACAAGCCCACAGACCAAAAGGAAAAAAAAAAAAAAAAACAAACACCCAAAAAACAAAGGAACCCAAAAGCAGCAACTGGAAAAAGAAATCTTCCATGTCACAATCTGAACTGAAGCCCCATAACTCTTTGCTCAAGCCAATACTTTCGTTTTGAAGCTGACATAACTGCAGCATGGTAGCAGGTTCAACTCTACTAAAAGAGAGCAGATAGCTGTCACAGGTTAAGATTGTCTTAAGGCATATTGGCAACAACTTTACAGTAAAGATAATTCCCTTTCTTCACTGCTGGCACCAAATCACACTGTTCAAACGTGCAGTAGAGGTTTGTGGTCAAACCTGAAGAGACTTTCTAAAGCAAAAATTATAGTCTGCATAATGCTAACATGAGTGTATTCTATAGGCAGTATATATATGCAGTAACTGTCACAGACCTGCATTCCACATGAACAGCCTTTTCCTTTTTAGCCTTGACTCCTAAAGCTGTTTCTGCAGTCAACTTTACTATTGGTGTGCTGATTTAGGGAAGTTTATTGTGTTCCTGCAGTCACACAGGAAACATTTCATCCCCTCTGTCCCAAATGTGTCATCCCCTTTTCACAGGCAGTAGTGCAAATGGAAGAACAAGTTCTGTGGATCTGACTGAGAACAATGACTTACAAGTTATACTCCTCTTCCACTAGAATAAAATAATGTCACCCAGCAGCACCATCTGCTTCTGGAAAGTTTGGAAGCCTCTCCAAGTTGGTACATTCCTTTTTCTATCTTGGCTGGTAATGAAAGTGGTGCTTATCTTTATGTTCAAAGTCTTTGATGAAGAATAACAAACAAACCTATATCCAGACATCTCTTCTAGCTTTCAGTCGAGCCTCAGGCTTTGTCTTGTGCATACTCAGTAGGATACATCACATCTCTGAAGGTGTTACTCTAACTGGATGGTACTGACTAGACAGCTTTTTTTCTCCCTAACTTCTGATTAACAGCTGAAGCACTTCACTTAACCTGAAGCTGCTCAGTTAAAGTTCCATTGACATTTTCTGGAATTCACAAATCCAAATCTGGCCTGATACCTCTAAATATGAGTGAACTTGTTACAGGAAGGAGAATTTTCAGAATGCAAAGTTTTAACATGGTCATTTGTAATACATTTGGAATTAAATGGTGACCACGGGGAAACTGAATGAGCTGTCAACTGCACAGATTTGTTTGCTTGTTTGTTTGCTATCTCTTATTCTTATTGACTATTTTTGGAATGCATTATAGCTTTTGCCATGTTTAATCCTCTCCAATCTATTCAATTCCCTGTGTGAGCATGGAAGATTTATTCCAGTACTTTTGGAAACACACCCATTGTTCTGGACATTCCTTAAGCAATGCCTATTTGTGTTGTAAATATGAATCATTTGAATGAAATGTTAGCTACTACTTTCAGCCTAAAACTGTGATCTAAATCTCTCCTATTCCAGAGATTTGTGTGATCTGGGTGGCATTGCAACAGCTTAATGGTCAGATTTTTGGGTCCTAGGCTATGAAAAGGCATTGCTAATGAAAGGAGAGAAGTTCATAGTTTTTCAAAAATGCATTAACAAAAAAAGATGGAAAGGACTTTGGAATGAGTGAAACTCATATATTTTGCTACCAGCAAAAGCAAAGGCTTGTTTTAGAGTAAGGTAAGACCTTCAGACAGTGTGGCATAAAACTGTTAAGTCTATAACAGTTGTAGCATAAAAATGTTAAGTTTATAACAGTTGTCCATCAGCTCTTGTTGGTTGTGCACTGAAAGTAACTTAATGCGAGCTAAAATAAGCCTTTCTTTTGTTTGCCATTTATTTCTTTTTGGTACAAGGCAGCAAGTAATGTACAGGCATAACAATGATCAGGGAACAATGAACAAATAAAATCTGTCAATGGGTTGCTAATGGATGTAAAATTGTCTTTATGATTCATCACCATCATAGGGGCTGAACTCTGTGAACTTCCAAAGCCGTCTAGGTTATGCCGTTTTATTTAGTCAAAGTATTATCTCTTACAGTCTCCTGAGGCAGACACTTTTCTGCAGAAAACCCTTCTGAAATATTTGATTTGAAGCTTTGGTAGAAAAAGCTGCATGAAAATATATTGGTGTGGTAGGTTGAGAGAGGGCCTCGCTCTCCTTCCCCCACGGAGTAAGTAACCATGGCTAAACTCAGTCAGAGAAAGCAGACTATATTTACAAGCATATATGGAAAGCAGGTTATATATAACACAATATATACAGGTATTTACAATATATATACAGAAATATACAGCAAAGAAAAATAACACAACAAAAATTCCCTCCTCAGGGAGGGTTTCCCTCCCTGTAACCCCCTCTGTCCCGCCCCTACCTCCCTTTTTTCCCAAAAAGGGGTTAGAGAGAAAGAGAAAGGCAGTTATTAAGGAAAAGAATTGTTATAAAGCTTCAAAAGCACATGCAGGATTAGTTTGCTTATCTCAAGGTCAGCTCCACTTAGTTTTCTGAGAAGCAGGCAGGGAGAGAAGCAGTTCAGGCTGGCACGGCAGAACAGGCTGAAACCCAAACTCCCAACCTGAGAAAAAAATTCCAACTGCCCTACAATTTAAAGTTGCATTTTGCCCATCTACCAATGAAATTCGTTTAGAATATCAGAGTGTTTTTTGTTCTAGTACCGAAAACATTCAGCCAGTGTCCCTGCACTGTCTGTTTCTTAAAGGCGCAGCCTCAAACGGTCACAACTGGGTGAAGCGGTATTAGAGAAACAGAGGATGCTGTTATTTTGTCAATTTTTGCATTTGAAGACAACAGTGTAAAGACTAAATCTGTGAGAAGAGCTTCTCTTCAACAGTTCAATGTATGCCTGAGATTTTAATACACCTTGCTATTTTGTTGATTCATCATGCTTCTTCTGGTCTTAAACTGTGAGTTTCTCTTTTTATATGTAGAATGATGAGTTGTCTTTCTTTTTAACTAGCCCATGGAAAGGATTTATTTTCTGCAGAGATTTTGGTAAGGATATTAAGTTGCTCAATTGTCATGGTAACATGGAGTAAGTAATAGCTGATGGAATAGCAAGATAAGCTTGTATTAAACTTCCTATTAATATATACAAATGCATTAGATTCTGAACATTTTTGGTTCCTTTAACGGAATAATACTGGGAGGTAGTTTGTGTTGCTTGGCTGATTTACAATCTGTAGAATATAAGGAGTAAAAAATTCCAGAAGAACAAGTATTTTATGTGTGGACAATAATATCATTGTATGTGGAAGACTATATAATTGTACAACTAGTACAGCAAACTCCTCTCTGTCTGACATTGAATTCAAACGTGCAACTTGATGTGAAGAAGGCACTACCTTTTACCATCTCTACTTGGTGACAGAATAATTTGCAGGCTTCCTTTTTCAGTCATTGACATTACTAGCCATCTATCTGCTCTTAAGGTCTTCTTTGCTTCTTTCTCTCCACTACATAAAAAAGCTATAAATACTTTCTTAAGTTTTCTTTTCTGGATAGAGAAAAATAAAATCCTCTCTCAAGCTGTTCAAGATGCTTGTGAAAGTAATGGCTGGTAACACCCACCACTGTGAAAATGACTATGGTAAATTCAGTGTGACATACCTGCTAATCCAAAACAGAATGTATGTGCAAGTTCAGCTAAATCATAGCATTTGATGCTATGCCTGCTCAGTAGGCTTTTTGGAACTAAGAATGCTTCATCTGGTCCCCAAAATACTTTTGTTGCTCATCCAAATCCCTCATGAGTCACGGGAAATGAGCCTTGCATTGATTTATAAAACAAATATTCTGATAAGGAAAACAGAAAGCCACTTAACCATCTCTCAGAAAAAAAAAATAAAGGCAAATCATACTTGCTATTTGCCTACAGAGGAAGCAAATTAAAAGATAAATTTGAGCCATAAATGCTTTACACAGAAGCTGTGAACAAAGACAATTTTATGCTACCTTTCTGAGTTTTAGACTCCCGGATGACTCTTTATACACATCTTTTAGGCATATTTCCACCCAAAATCTTTGCTATGATGTTCTCTTTACTCTGAGATGAGAAGGCCCTGGTCTGTTCTTTTGAACTTGCTGGTAAAGCACAGTCTTGTGTTTACCTCTTAGACTACCAGTCTTGAGGAATTCTCACAAGAATATCCTTACTGCAGATTTTACCTACTGAGAAAGTTTGGGTAGAAGTGAATATCAAAATGCAGGATTTCTCTGTGCTACTAAGTAAACAGAATAGTTTATTTTCAGAAAGGTGTCACACTGCTAAACAGTCTGATTTCTACAAGTGAGAGTAACTGTTTCTTCAAATGTAGTGCTCCAACTCTTACAAGCAGTTTTAGACTTTTATTGATGCAGTGGAAAAACTCTAACAGATCTTGTGATTTTGTCCTTAAAAATTGTATTGCAAGTCCTTTTCTATGCCATCCTCTACCAAATTTGAATTCTGAGAATCCAATAGTAAAATATTTTCTACAAACTACCAATAATTCTTGCTGCTTAGTTCCTGTGCATGGGGAACTTCCACTGACATTTATTTTAATTATAAAAATTTTCTATGAAAGATCATGAGACCAGATACAATCAATCTAAAAGATATGACATAAAAATGTTGGTCCTTTTGAAAGAGTAACATATACTTAGAAGAGATGCAGACCTGCACACAGCAGAATGGTGATGCAAAACAGTTTAGAGATTCCACATAGTGCTGTGATGTGGTATACAACAAACTGAAAATCTGAGGACAAATTTTATCTCTCCAGAGATATTTTTTATCAATATTATCATGTGCACATAAGCTTTTACAACCCTATGTTTTATTTCAGTATGAGTCTTGATGGTGTGGCCATTTGATCAAAATTTCATTTTGCCTGGAAGCCAGTTTCTTCACATATACAGATGAACTCTGCAGTGCTGACACAGAAAACTCAGAATCTTGCATTAGATCTGCTGCTGTGATGTGTGTTTAGTTTACAACTCTGCAGTAAGTACTGTAGAAACATTTCATTGACAGCATGTGAATAGGTCAATTGCATTGGGCATAGAAATGGATCTCAGATATCCTATAACACATGCTCTTCAGGAAACAGTTACACATTTATCTGCTTAGAAAACACAAAGCAGAAATATAGCAGCATTATTTTGACTATCTGAAAAAATGAATAGCTAATCTTTCCTATTTGTTTTACTATAAAGTCTTCTGTTTCTGTCCACCCATTCTGACTTGTCTTCTCATTCATCAGCTATATCTGCTCTTCAATATAATAAGCTGCTTTCATACAGGAGGTTCTCACATTTTACATGTTTCTACAGCACCTAGAATAATGCAGACCAATATACTCCAGATATTTCTGTGCAAGTACAAGCCACTCTTAAAAATAACAATGAAGCATTTATCATTCCTCCCTTTCTAAAACTAACTTTCAGAACTGTGGATTAATATTACATTATTTCCTGATAATAAGAATTTCTATGTCTCCATGGGTGCATTTCAATATTTTATCAGTTGCAGTGTTCAGGAACATCTAGCAATGTGTGATTTGGCATTTGTTCAGTATTATTAGGAAACGGCAAGGTATTTATTAATAAAAAGACCAGTGAATTAAATGTCTAAAGCACCATAAATAACTTTAAAATAAATCAGTTCTCATCTTCAGCAGATGCAATTCCCACTTCATTAATTGCTAATTACCTTGACAATAATAATACTATCAATTTGAATAACAAGAAGTGAATTGCAACAACTCCTCAAACATCTGTTCAGATAAGCATGAAAAAACCCACAGAACTTACCATGCAAATTAAAGTTAAAATGCATTCAAAATCTACAGGTCTAAGTATTAAGCTAGAACTTGTTTTATTCGTGCCAAGGACTGTTATATTCTGCAGAACATTCCTATAGCAGGAAAAACAGATAGCTCTGCTAATAGCAGAGTAAAATACATTGTGATGATCGTCCATATAGTTTTGAATATTTCAGCTAATTTTCTGCTGTCATTGTACTAAATATTTAATTGTGTTGTAGAAAAGAGAAAAAATATATCTTAATTATATTTGCATCCTCCAGGAACTTTCTGCTGTCATTTTCTATTTCTGCTGTCTATAGTAGCTCATGAGGCTTTATAGCAGTTTAGTCTCATGCTTTTGTGAAATGCCATTTGCACATCCTATTTGAACGAGAAAATCTATATTAATGCCACATTTGGATTGAGGATTTACACAGTAGTAGTTTCATAAAAATGTTCTGTTCACCTAATAATACTTTTCTTATACTCTAACATAAACTGGTCATAAACTAAAGTAGGTGTTCTGAATTCCAGAAAGGAGCTGCCTTTTCAAATTCAACTGAAAGATTCTTGATTTTTCACTATCCGACAGAGATACCTATGCATGTACTTGGAGAAATGCAAAATAGTTATTGGAATAATCATTTCAATTTGATGAGGGAAGTAAACCACTTTTCCTAGTGTGACAAGATTTCCAGTCCTGTGCAGGGTGAAAAACTTTCATGATTATTTAAGACTGAATAATTTCTTTTCACTTGACTTTGACTCTAAAATCAGTTTCTTTGTTGAAAACAAGGAATGAATCTCACCTGGACATGCATGCCAAATGTCATTGCACATGTGGCAGCCAAGTCTTCTGTAGCTAAAGAGACCTCATAAGAAAGAACAAATGTTAGCCAAAACTTGTCTAGAGAGCTGGTATGAATGTTGTTATTCACAACTATTCATCATGTCTCGCACTTTCTTTCTACAAGAAAAGTCATGTATACAGCACAGTGGACACTAGCCTCAGATTTGCAGATTGTCACACTTGCAGACTCATACATAAGATGTATGTGTAGCACGTAGTGTTCCAGGAGAAAAAAAGATTCTAAAAATGCCTTTTTTTTTTTTCTTTTCTTCCCACTTCAAATCTAAAGTATATGTAATCGCTAGCTCCAGAAAAGCATTTTGACATGATTTCGCTGCTTAACTGTCAGATTACATTCAGTACAGAGATTGGTATTTTTTAACATCTTTCCTGGGCACAGCTTGTTGTCACAAACTAAAAAATGCAAAGTAACAGGCATCATTTATCTTTAGAAAGTATTCATTCTTTCCTTTGCTCTTCGTTTAACAATGTGTTTTCATTTCCTAGTGTTATTCTGCTTCTAACTATGCCTATGGGCAGACTTCTATACACATCTCTAGCTTTAAATATGAAAATAGATGTAAAAGAAGAGAATTATTTCTTCTTTTGGGGGCATACAATCCAATATCCCACTGGAAAGCAGATTAAGTTTTAAAAAACCCCAAGGACAGAGAAGCTCCTCCTTCTCTTGACTACCACCTCTTCCAGAGTAGCACTACACTCTGTATGGAATGGTGAGAGGAGACAAGACTATCTCACATGCAGCAGCTAGTTGCAAGACCAGAAGACCTGTAAAGATGTCTTCAAAAAGCAATCAGCACATCATGTGCGTGCCTGTTGCCTGTTATGTCTGGATTTTTTCTTAAAAAAAAGTCAAAAAAGTTATGTTCTAAAAATAAATTTATAACAATCTTGGTGTTAACCCACTGTCATGTAAAATGGAAGAGAAAGGAAATTTGTCATGCAATGTGTAAGGAAAAGATGCAGCTGTAGGAGTATAGAAGTGAGAAATGTTTTGAAATCAAACTTGACTTTCTTTTTCTCTGCTAAACTCTCATTTCATTTTATTTCTGTTAGGTAGGTCAGGTGTTTCAATCAACAGTGGTACAAACCCTACTGTGCTACTGCTGTGGCAAGCAACAATTTCAGTACATATTTGCTTGCTTTTCAGAAAATAATGACACTTTTATTGTGTTTTCTTCTACTATTGTTGAATTTGATCAGAACCCTACTCAGACTGTTTACAGAATAACAGAAGAGAATAATTTGGCATTATCCTTTTTACAGTCCCATGTTTGTGAAAGTTAGGGGAAGAGATGAGGAGAGACCCATGTCTGAGACCCATATATGAAAGAGGCAGTCTTTATGCATCCTGTTAAAGCTGGGATATTCTGTACAGAAGACAGGTAATGGGCAGAATTATATTTTTCTCCTCTCATTTGTCAATACAGGGCTTGAAAGGTAAATAGGGAATCAAAAGAAGCATCGGTTAACTTTGGAAGCACCACTACCAGACTGTCAAAAACCATCTTGTTAGTACTTATTCATGCAACAAATCTTTCATGAATGCCCTTCTCCATAGAGAAATCAGTTTTAGTGTTATTACTGCCTGGATAAATTCAGATTGCACAGCAAATCAGTAAACACATCTGAATGAATAGCTTATTTGCAAGTGTCAAGCTGCAAACACTGTGGGCATCATCCTTAGCATTGGTCATGACTAGACAGCACTTTGCTAAAGCAAGTCTAATACATCTGTAGTAGCTGCTAAGTGTTAAACAGTGCAAGCACATGCCAATAAAAATGCATGAACTTGTATGCTTTAAAATAACACCAGTTTCCCCAGGTCAACATGCATAAAAACTGCCTATTATGGTCGTACCCAGGATTTTTGCTGCCAGTTAAAACAGCACTACTTTGAGGTTTTGAACTTTATAGACTGAAATTTGTCCTTAAAGGAAAATATACAAGATTACATATGAAATATTTCATAGGAGAGTTTTAAAATTAAGATAACATTCTGATAACACAATTCACAATTGAAATGCTAGTCTTCTGGTGGCAAACCTCCAACACTGACAACACAGCCTACTTTTGCACTTTCACTGACATATACCCTCTATTGTCACTTTCTTAAGGACTGTTTAACAGCTACTTTTCCTGTCATGAAAGATTTATTTCAATAAGATTATTGAGTGAGGTGGCTTGGAAGCATTTTCAGTATCATTCAGGTTTTAAAGGATTACAAAAAGGAGAGGCAATTGCCAGTTAAGTCTAATCTCAACATTTTATAACAAGCTGCCATTCATTTCAGAAATAATAAAGAAACTGGAAAAGTCTTTGCAATGTAAACAAGAAGGTGTATTATTAACCTGATCAATTTTCCTTAGAAAAGAATGTGGAAAAGTCCCCTATCAAGAAAAAACATTAGTATTATCATTTCAACCCCTTCCATTATGTTCAATCCTGTGATTTATTCAGGTCTTTGACTGTCTTCCACTCTGATTTTCCAAAGATATCCAACAGCTACATAGACCTCCAGGTGTGTAAAGTCAAAATCATACCAAACTATACAACTTAGAGTCCTACAGGAGTGGTGTACACCATATGGGTTTATTGGGGAGGGAGCTCTATTTTGATACTCAGTGAGTTTGAAAAGGGCAAATTCCAGTCACTAATCACAACATCAGTTCCTTGTGTAGACCTCTGGTGAGAAAGGGCTAGGACTTGTATGCACATACAGAAGAACAGAACTTCAATGTAAACAGGACTGTGTTTCATTTTGCTCTTTTCTGACTGGGGTAGATTTCCAGTTATGATGTCCATAATTCAAGCATCAGAAGACAGGTCTTAAACCAGGAGTGGTTCTTGAAACACACATTAAAATGATATTGTATTTGAGGACCATGTATCAAGGAAGAATGAAAAAAGGTGAGGTTACTCTTGACATAAAAGAGCTCATTTCTGCATTGGGTAGGCAGTCAGCCTTTGAAACCCAGTGATACCAGCACCAGTGACTTCTAACTTGCTTCATCTCACACTTTCTTTACCCTGAAGGCCTGATGTCAACTAATGTGTTGAAGTTTTATCACCTCTGTCAGAGAAGTGTAAACATATGATCAAGTGAACTTCTCTTTGATAAGTTAAAATGGGTTATTTCATCAAGGACTGTATGAACCTTAATATAAAATGACACTTTTAACAGAAGGATAAGATAATCTTCAAGGCTATGACTAGACCAAACCACTGAAAGCTGAAGGTAAACAAATTCAGAGATGAATAAAAACCTGGTTGCTGTACCAGATTTAAAAAGTATTTCAGAAAAGACAGTGTGTGTGGTAGAGTGTTAAGTCTGCTACTGTTAATATTGTATATTTTGTGAATATTCATAGGATTTCATATTTCTATATTTTAGTCTGCTTGTAAATATAGCTTCATGCACTTTCCAATGGAGCTGGTCTGACAATTTTGTACTATGGAAGTGCAATACTGTGTTATGAGAATCAGTTATAGAGCACACATTCTTTAGGCCAAAGAGTCTTGTTCAGACAAATCACTCAAAGCTATAAGTACAGGATTCTAACAAACAGAACACATTCTTGTAAGATCCCTTTAAGAAAGGATTCCTTCTATATTTGGAGTTGATGGAGCTCTGAAATTCTAGTTAGATCCACCAAATTATTTTTAAAATAACTTTTTACATTAAATTCACTTTCTTATAGACTAGCAAGGGATGCATGTATAGACCCTTTATCTGTGAAACAGCACATGAAAGAAAAATAATCCCTAAGGAAAAATGAAGCTTTCATCATCTGATTTTCTTCACAGCTCAGAACAGAAGCCAGAACACACTGAATTGCCATGGGAGAAATTAGCACTGCTTTGACATTTGGCTTGCACTGCCCCAAACATATTTTTTCAGTAGATCATATGTAAGTTCAGTCTCTGAAGTCAGCTGCCCTCTTTCTGGATGTTACTGTGTTAAGTAGAGTCTTTAGCTAGGCCAAACAGTGTGTCCCTGTGAAGAACTGTTTGGAGCTTGTGGAGATTCAGCCTTTAGGGCAATGTAAGTGCAATTTTCTTGTGAGTATATTTGGTACATCATGCTCTGTGCTACGATGGAAACATCATGGAAATTAGAGATAAAGGCACACAACTCACAGCACTGATGCTGAAATCAGCTTTAGCATCTGCTGGTATTTATTACTAGATCACCATCAGCTCGGTTACATGGCAGTGAAGTGGGAGAACTGAGCAGCTCTCAGCCTTTTTGTATGTCTGTTGGAGAAGACAGTTTCACCTGTAAACTTCACAGGAAACTCACAGGATATTAGGGGTTGAAAGAGACCTCCAGAGATCATGGAGTCCAAGCCCCCTGCCAGAGCAGGAGCATATAATGTAGTGCACACCTGTGGTGGTTCGAGCCTTAACTGGAATTTAATCTACCAACAAATAATTTCAGTCGGTTTGGAAGCAGGAAAAGTAAATTTTTTGACAAAATATACATATAGCAATAACAGGGAGGATTTACAAGGGTAAGGAATAAGGATGAATAACAGAATATACAAAACTAAATTTGGATGGCCTTGTATCTCCCTCCATGTATGTGGATTTCAGCCCTTTAGGGAGGCATGGATGTAGCAGGGAAATCAGGCCTGACTACAAGGCAGAACCAGGAGGCCAGCAGCAGCTGTAGGTCCTTTCCAACAGGGAGCAAAGGAAAAAGATGGTTGAAACAGCCTCCCCTTTATAGTCTTGCTGGACAGGAAGGGCAAGAGGAACAGACCAACTTACACCCAGGGTACCCCTCCTCCTAGGAGGGAGAAATCACATCCTCCTGGATCAGGTTTCTTTTGTCCCCTGGGGGAAGCAGGGCTCTTGCAACCCTTCCTTCCCCCTCCCAGGATGGGTGTAACCCAGCACAACATCATACAGGTACGCATCCAGATGGGTCTTGAAAGTCTCCAGAGAAGGAGACTCCACAGTCTCCCTGGGGAGCCTAGTTTAGTGCTCTGTGACCCTTGCAGTAAAGTTCTTCCCCATGTTGAGTTGGAACTTCCTGTGCTGTAGTTTACATCCATTGTCCCTTGTCCTGTCACAGGGCACAAGTGAGAAGAGGCTGTCCCTTCCTTCCTGACACCCAACCCTCATATGTTTATATGCATTTATTAAATCCCCTCTCAGTCCTTCTTCTCCAGACTAAAGAAGGTGGTGTCTTGCTTGTTTTCACACTCATGCCTTCTTTTTGCCTCTCTCATCCCACTGGGTGTGTGTGGGCAGAGAGGTAAGCAAGTATCTGAGTGGGTCATGCCTGTTAGCCTGGGGCAAAAATATGAACATGGCAATTTTGAAACTGTTTTGCATTTTAGCCATAGATGTCAAATCTGTGTGATTTCATCAGTACAATACAGAGTATGACAATTTGTAAAGTCATGGTAGTAGGTAATTGTAAGCCAGACCACTATTTTAAAACATTCTGGGCAAAACCAAATAGACATTTTTGAGTGTGCCAGCTCCATTCAAAATCCTTTAAGTAATGACTGAGAACTGGGAAGCTGAGAAGCCTGAGGACCAAAAGGAATATTGCTGAATGGTTTTGAGCTAGCAAGGTCTCCCTGGTGGCTTCTCCCTCTGGATACTGAGCTCAGCACAACACAAGTAATTATACAACTGTAAGAGAAGGGATTCTGCCCAGCCTGCTGCTCATTCAGGGGTACAGGGAAGCCCATGTTGTAGCCCAAGGCCACCACCTGGCACCAATATAATAACTGCTGTGGCAAGCCCATAACCACAATCATCACCACTGAATAGTAATCTTCTTTGATGGTACAAGAGAGATAATTTGTTTCTTAAAGCTTGTGACATGACTGAAACATGATTCATTAAAAAGCAATGGTCTAAAGTTGTTTGCCTCCCCTCTGCATGCATGGAACCAAGTTATTTTCAGACCATTCAGCTGAAATCTGTACTCCTAAAATTAGGTCATTGCCCTGGTAAATCCTTCCTAACTATGTATCCAGAAAGCTGATTAAAATCCAATCTATTTGACATGATAATTAAGCCTCAGATTGAGTTTACAGTTTTATAATTACAGCTCTGCATCCTGAGAAAGATACAAGTCTCTCCTGTTCAGTTGAGGTGTCAGAACAGCTCTGCTGAGAGCATAAGAGGGGAAGCACTGGCTTTTACACACATGTGGGAGATGATAGATATATGCTGCTGAAAGAGTCCCTTGTTGACGAGCATATCAGCCCAGATGTGCACGTGTGGCCTGCAGGAGCTACATGATGACATTTGGAATGTGAGGGGGAGACTGCTTTTTTCAATGTAGCTTAGCTAGCTGATGTCAGTGATCAAGAGCAACACAGCATGGTTCTTTATTATGATCCAGCTCTCTGCAAACACAGAATCAAACCACCAAGTCCAGTTTGCCATATTTTGCCTAATTTTCCCATGCTTCATTTTCCTAGCCCATAAAGGCACAAGGTTTTTTATCACTCTGAACTTATTTAAAATGTGGCCAGAGGAAATGAAAGCTTGTGTCTTTCTTATTCTGGATTCAATGACTCTGAAGGTACTTAGAAAGTAAAGGTAAAATGCTGAGATATGGCATCACTTCTACTACAAATGTCAGCAGAACTAGCATCCGTCTTCCAGTAGGAATCATGAAAATTCCTCACATTTTCCCTGTTAATCAGCCACTTTCATTCCACCAGAATTTCTCCTCTTTAATCAGAAACTTCTTTTGTTCAGTCAGGTCATCTTCCTCATCCAACAGAGCCACTGCTGGGAGAAAACAAAAAACTTATGATTTCTACCTTAGCCAGCACGACTACTCCAGAGCTTTTTCTTCTATGCCATGACCAAAGCATGCAGTCCTCCTTCTGTAGCAAGCAGTACAAATGCTGGTGCACAAGGATAATACACGTGTCACTTCCAGTAGGATTTCTTTAAAAAGATGACAACATCTGCCTCTATGTACTTTAAAGATCACTTACCTACTTACTATTGACCATCTACATGAAAAGCAGTACAGTACTGTTCACCACTATTATACTCTTTGGAGTAAGTGTGAACAAGGGAACATGGGAGGGGGAAAAAAGTAATTATGTATTGTAGTAATTATTGCACCCCATGAGAAACAAAGTGTCCATATGCCCATTTTAATCCTCAGCACTTCAGCTTTTCTTTGCAAAATATACCAGAGAAACTCTATTTCTTAATCAGCCTTTCTTACAGGTCCTGTACCAGCCTAGTAGTCATTTTGTTTCTCATCGACAGGTGGGAAAAAAAGTTTTATTGGATTATTAACTTTATAAAATTTCTGATCATTGCAGAAAGATAATTCCCACAGCTGTTTCATGGCAGACTGACCCAAACCTTGGCTGTAATTTAGGTCTCCCAAGAGCCAGTTGTGGTTTGCATTTATTGCTTGTTCTATTCAGCTGCTTTACTTGCGTTACATAGCATCCTTTTGCTACCAGAACCTTTAAAACCTTTATCTATGTATTGCACAGCAAGATGAAGAACACTCATTGATCATTCCCATTCAAACAGATGGTATGCTACTCTTCATTACTCCAGGAAGCTTCCCAATGCATCCCAGTCTAATTTCACTCTGCTTTTTAACCGTAAGAAAAAAAGTGTTCAACAGCACTCTAGTTAGCTCTCCAAATAAACCCATTTGTCAGCTTTTGAACTGATCATTCTTTTAGAAAGTGAGGTTCTTTTGCGCATATAACGTTTTCGTTTTATTTCTGCAGTACTATATGTAGCTTTAAAAGAAAAGAAAATATTAGCTTATCCTTTTATGATCAATTACTTCAGTGACTCCAGATCTTTGTTTCCAGTGAATGCAAAGAATTTTATAAAAGTGGTTTGATATGCATCAGAAAACCTCGAACAAACTATTCTCTCCTGCTTTGTTGTGATGTTGCTTTCTGTGTTTACCAGAATATTCTGTGCATTCAGATGTTGCACTGAAGAGATTGGGGCATATCCTTTCATCAGGGCTTTCTCCAGCTCTCATTTCCTGTTTTGTACATGCTCCTCTCCTGTAGAGTGATCACCTTTTGTAAATGTATTCCTAAGTGATTGCAACTCTGGAGTTATCTATCCTTTTTATAAGGCAAACATATATTTCAAGATGATATTAAGTGCTTCCTTTTCTGGTAATCTATCTGTGTGCACTAGTTGCAGATACATAATACACTTCACAGAATCACTGAATCACCAAGGTTGGAAGAGATCTCAAAGATCAAGTCCAACCTGTCACCACAGACTTCATGACTAATCCATGGCACCAAGTGCCACGTCTAATCCCCTCTTGAAGACCTCCAGGGATGGTGACTCCACCACCTCCCTGGGCAGCCCATTCCAATGGCTAACGACTCTCTCAGTGAAGAACTTTCCCCTCACCTCGAGCCTAAACTTCCCCTGGCACAGCTTGAGACTGTGTCCCCTTGTTCTGGTGCTGGTTGCCTGAGAGAAGAGACCAGTCCTCGCCTGTCTACAACCTCCCTTCAGGTCATCCAAGAATGAATAAAATGTGTGCAGTCTGTTACCTTCTAAAGTCGCACTTCCTGTTGGGAACCCACGAGGCCTTTAGCATTGTCTCTCTCAAATACAAATCTCTGCAGTGAAGTGACAATTACAGTTAAAGCAAGGAAGTTTTATCCTGTTGTTATGATTTGTTCTTTATTTATGTAGACCAGTCAAGTTTCTCCTTTCTCTGTGTCTCAGTGCATGGGAAGAAGCCTTGCCCTGCAATCAAGTTTGAAAGAATGGAGAAAAAGAATATTTAACCAAGTCAATAAGAATTCTCTCCAAGCGTTTTAGCCTCCACAAAATTGTCTGAGAGACTCAAAGTGAGACAATTGTTCTTAAACATTGCTTTCTGTAGCCAGGAAAAACACCACCACCACCACCACAAAACTAAAAATAAACAAACAGAAAAAACCCCCAACCCATTGGTTGTTCTGTGTTTGTATAGGCTCTGGGCTTTTTTTCTTTTTCATGTCAATACTAAAAGCATTGGAGAAACAGTTAAACAATTTCCAGCTAGAAAACTGTCTGGTTTAAAACAAATGATCACTCCCTTATAACTCAAAGTTCTATTATAGTCTTCTGCCCTACTGGGTTATGTAGTTCAGCTTTCCAATTGTTCAGCAACAGGTTCTTATATTCACCTTATATTCACGGAACAACAAAGACTAATCATCCTTACTGAAATTCTGTCATTGACTGCATAGACAACACCAGCTAGTTAAGTCTAATTCCTTGAAAAAAGGAAGCAGGCAAAGTTGCTAAGTAAATAAATATATAAAAAGAATGTGCTGGCACTATTTCAAAATGCACTGTATAAAAGTGGTTTGCTATTTATCCACTTTCAGAAGTCAGAATATTTATCTCATTAGTTTCTCTAACACTGATAAGCATTTTTATTTTTCATAATAAGAAAGACAAACAGAAAGAAAGACTAATAACATTTATCTAGCTAATGAGAATAACAAATTAAGCATGACTGTCCAACTGTAAAATAAATCCAGATATTAGGGTCAAGTGCTCCCTGCATGCACAGGATTTTTTAAGGAGTTATAACTGAACAATTTCTATTATGATAAATGAGCTTTCTAATACAACCTTTCTTCTCTTGCTGGTATTTATTTACATTCAGGAATCCAAAACCTTGTGTGGTAGAGAACTGTTTAAAAGTTAGTGTCATCCTGAGCAAAGCAAAGCAAGAAGGTGGGACACAGAAGAATGAGTAACTATGCATGAGCAGCATCTAGTGGCTAACAGCTCATTATGAAACTTGGAGGCACTGGTGATTATTTTAAATCTATTTTTGACACCGAATGCTCTGAGGAGAGGTGAAGCATATGAAGCAAAAAGGCAGCACTGCCTGTTAGTGAAGCTTCTGAACTAAATGTTCCCAGGAGCTCCTCTTGACTTTCTTCACCTCATGGCCTCAAGTAATAAACTGCAACTGAAGGCTAAGCCTATACCATGGGTATATTTTGGGTTGACTAGACAGGGAACGTGACACAAAGTTCTTTTTGTGGTGTACATTTTGGCATCATATCTCCATTCCCTTGACAGAGTTGAACTTCTCCATAATGGTCTTTTCCAGCTGTGCAGGAAGAAGAAGGGGTGGGAACTCTGCATCCCTCTTTTCTGAGAATCATTTTCATTCTGGCTGGACTCCTGTATCAGACACAGATTGAGCAAATGAGGAAAATGGTCATATTATAATCCTCTCTCTTGTGCCTTCTCTTCATCAAGGACCTAGAACTAAGGATATTTAAAAGATATATGTAGACATTATTAAATGAAGTTATTTTAAATTAATTTCTAATTACTTTGCACTGCCACTTGAAACTGGAGACACAAATGATCAAATAACCCATAATTCAGTTACTTCATCCCTTTGGAGAAACAGCAGCTCTAGAGAATGAGACTTCAGTTTCTATAATTCCATTAAATAATCCCACAGTGAGTCTCCAGGCTGATGTGTCAGCCCAAAAACTAATCTAGCTAGAAGCAGAATTCAGGAGCTGGACAGACTTCCCAAACAATAGTTTTCTTCCTGTCAGATCCTGAGAGTAAATCTCCTGACTGCCTCCTATCCTCAGCTGTCATTTTTTTCCCTTCACATAAAGCTCTGACTGAACTTGACAATGTGCTACTGATATTTCTGCAGGCATCCTCCAGATCATTGGACTTCATGCCACATTAGAAAGCTTTTTTATAAAGGGTCAACAGCCCTCTTAGGCAGTGCTGAAGAAATATAAGCAGGGACCATTTTAAATTGCAGTAGATCCTAAATTACAGATTTAGCACTTTCAAACAGTGATTCACAAGTTTCCATCTCCTCAGCTGACATGTTTTAAACTGCTATTTCTATATGTTTGCCTTTTAGCACCCTGATGCTGACCTCAACTCTGTTGTTCCTGTACAGGGGGGGGGGGGGGGGGGAAAGAAGTATAAACTTAGGAAAGGATCTGGAAAAATAGCATGAAAAAGTGAAACAGCAAAAATATAGCAATGTTCAAAAAGAAACACAGGTCAAAAAAGTCAAAAAGGCAATAAGATCACTAAAACTTGGAAGGTGGATGGAAATTCAGAAAAGCTGATGCAAGGCATCCCTGCCTTATTAAAATCTTTGTTTCCTAGAGGAAGCAATATTTCCTGTGTAAATGCTTGTTCTGCAGTTAATATCAAGGTGATACTCTAAGACAATATTCAAGCAGTAGCAGTATGTTTTAGTTCCCATTGTCAGTGTGTCTTCACTGATCTTTTTAAAGTTTGAACTCTTTGGTCTGTAACAGAACATCCAGGAACTTTTGTTGTACAACAGTTTTTCCTTGGAAGTTTTAGAATGAAAAAGAACTGGTATAAACAAGACAGAAGGAAGAACTAGTATTTTTATATCTAAAAGATTGCAATGTCAGGTACCTCAAGAAAGCCCAAGATTTAAGAAGCAAAGGCTCTCACAATCTTTTTAATGTGTATGAGTACTTGATAAAAAGGGTTAAGACAGAACCAGACTCTTCTCAGTGGTTCTAGATAAAAAGCAAGAGACTATGGACATAATTTGAAACACACAAAATTCCATTTAAACCTCAGAATTAATTAATTTTTTTTTTACTATCAGGCTGGTTAAACCTCTCTGCTTACCCAGAGATTCTGGGAAATCTCCATTGTTGGAGATATTCAAAAGATGCCTGTGCAAGGCCAAAGAATGATGAAGGCTAAACTTGACATCTTCAGCCCCCTTCCAACATCAATGACTCTGTGATCCCGAGACTAGAATACACGTCTTGCAAGAGACCAAGACTATCTGGAAGCAAATTTGGAATAGAGTTTGCTGGAAAAGTGTCAGGGCAGAAAAGGAAGAGAAAGGCAGGGAAACCGACCACATCAGAAATGGTATTCATATCTGGATAAATCTTCAGCTCAGTTCTAAAAGGTGATTCAAATAAAATAATGCTCCCATCAAAAAACTGTGCGTGATCATATTTGGCAAAGATACAATACCTAAAAGGTACAGAGAATCTTTTACATTGTTTCAGAGAGTATCAAGGATAGGGTTCTTGCATTAGGTAGGCTGAGCTAGAAAAGCTAGAGTGACCAAATGGACAGTGGGAGATAAAGCTGGGGACAAAAGTGGAGAAAAAGTTGTAACAGAGGACCAGAGGCTCAGCTCCAAACTTAAGTGGACCAACAGGCAGAGTATGTGTGCATGGATATTCCAGGGCAGGCTGCTCTTTGCTCTTTGTGATTTCCCACCTCCTTAAAACAACAACTGAAATGCAGTCATCCTATCATACTGACATCTACCTTGATCATGAGAATGGTTAGCACTGCTAGAATCCTAATTATTAGTGCCATTTGTGTTACTGATGATGGATCCTTGAGAGAAGTAGAGGTAAAGGTCTCTGGCTTTACCCTTGTGGGTCAGAGTTTATCCAACTCCATTGTTCAGACAAGATATGACGTGCAGCGCTTAGTCTGTAGGGGGTTAATGCATATTCCCTAGAGAAAAAAGATAGAATTTTACCTATGGTACTCTATGTATAGAGTATCCATGCAGTGTACATGAATCAGGATCATTTGCAAAATTAACTCTGGGTAGTTTTTCACCGGGGCATAAAAAGGTATATCCACCACAATGGTAATCTTTTGGGACACATCAAGTACCAGGAACAAAGCAGCACAGAGAGGGGAAAAAAAGAGAAAAAAAAAAAAAAAAGTAACTAATATATTATTTAGTTCCAATATTGGTAGAGTTAATATTGCCTATGTTTCTCATCACCTCATCATCAGGACTTACTTGCTTGATTCATTTCCTGGATAAAACCAATTCTCTTCAGCCTCAGGCACAACACCGGAGCAGATACTTTCATTTCTACATTGATAGAGTGTATAGAACTGACACTCAATAAAGACTATCATGGAAATGATCTGATAAGATTAAGTTAACAATGTTGCTCCTCTAATATTTCAATCTGATGTACGGTTTGAAATCCTGAAGCTTCAATTATCTCATTTACTGACCAGAAACAACTTGGGTGTAATAATACAGTACAGTTCTGCTTATACAGCAGTATAAGCTGCTCAGTATTAACACTATCAAGGAACTCTAACCCTCATGCTGGAAATCAAGTTGCTGAGAAAGGCAGTAACAGAAGACTTTTTATTATTTTTTCCATTGTTTCATTCTCTTTCAGTCTTCTAATCAGGATGTAATTCAGGACTAATTTTCCTGGTTTGGATAACACCCACTTACATTTGTCACAAATGAATCTTTTTGGGGAAATGCTTTAAAAAAATCTCAAGTCATAATGCTTGTCAGTCACTTAGTGCAAATGTCAACTTAATTTAAAAGAATGAGTTGGAGGAAAAAAAACCCAAAGGCCTCTTGAGCTTTCCATTCTCTTTTTTGCCATGAAAATATTAAAACAGTTTTAAATGGTCACACTGAAGCAGCAGTAGAGGTGTCAAAATGAAAATAAAGTATATTGATACTTTGTTGTGGAAAATCTCAATGTTCTTATTTCAGTCTGCCCAGAAAAGAATTCCTTCCTTCTTAGAAGGGAATCATCCCTATGCACCTATTGAAATAGATGACAGTGACTTCCAGAACTATTATGTGAAGAACTCAGTTATATGAAGAACGATTAGCAATATTGTATGGTTTTGAAAGATTAGCACGTATATTTGTCATGCAAAAGGTGTGGTAACAAACTTTGGGTTTATAATCTACTTAAAGTCAATTTAAGGATCAGCTAATAAGAGAAAATAATTATTATTCAAGCACATTCAAAAGCTACATTCAGTGGCTTGTCCTTCTGCCCTTCACAGGTGTTTAGTTCCCTGAGATAAAAGATCATAGAATCATAGAATTGTCAGGGTTGGAAGGGACCTCATCTAGTTCCAGCCCCCTTGCCATGGGAAGGGACACTTTCCTCTAGATTAGGTTGCCCAGAGCCCCTTCCAGCCTGGCCTGAAAAGCATTCAGGGATGGGGCTTCCATCATCTATTTGGGCAACCTGTTCCAGTGCCTCATCACCCTCACGGTGAAGAATTTCCTAACTTCTAATCTAAATCTATCCTCCTGTAGCTTGGATTTAATCCCCCTAGTTCTATCACTTTTCTTCAGGGCTGCTCTCAAGCCAGTCACTGCCCAGCCTATATCGGTGCTTGGGATTGCCCCGACCCAGATACAGATGTTTGCATTTGGTCTTGTTGAATTTCTTGAGGGTGACTTGAGCTCATCTCTCCAGCCTGTCAAGGTCCCTCTGGATGGATTCCTTTCCTCCAGTGTGTCTGCTGCACCACACAGCTTGGTGTTGTTGGCAAAATTGCTGAGGGTGCACTCAATGCCACTGGCCATGTCACCAACAAAGATGTTTAATAAGACTGGTCCTAGTACTAATCCCTAAGCGACTCTACTTGTCACTGGCCTCCACCTGGACACCATTGACAGCCACTCTTTGGGTGTGGCTGTAAAGCCCGTTCTTTATTCACCAAGTAGTCCACCAAACTGTATTTTACCATCTTGGAGATCAGGATGTTGTGTGGAACAGTTGTTGCTCCACCTATTCTGGACATGGAACTGTGCTATAGTTCTTTCTTTCTGTGTTTAGATTTGGTAAATTGAGAAGTTTGTTATTCTGGTTCACATATTTTATTCAAGTCAACAAATGACAGTTAAGGTAGAGAACACTAAAAAGGGAGGACTAGCTTGAGTTGAGTCAAAACAGTATTTAAACCATGAAGGGAAGAAGACCATCATGAGTAACAAACATCAAAGGAATTCTGGTCTTCTAGTGTCTTATGCTGCTTTTTATTCAGCAACTCAGCATCTGTGACATATCTGTCCTAAATGGGTCAGTTCTGTCACTACCACTCTCCCAGAAAGAGATTTGCATGTTTTCTTGATTTTTTTTTTTGTTTCATTTTTTGTTGCTATGCTTTTAGTTTTGAGGATGCAAAATTGAAGAACATCCCACACCTGGAACAGAGTAGCTCCAATGTCCCCAGATTAATCGGGGACTAATCTTTCACAGCACTTTGACTTCACCTATGACTTCAGTCATTACTACAAACAGTACTGTGGTGCTTGAAGGGAGTTACTGACTGTTGCCATAAATCTTACTGATTGATATCATATAGCTTTAGGACATCTCCTTATAAGAGTTCTAGATGACTGGGTGGCTTGTAAGTGAAACTCAGAATTCAAAGGTGAGGAGAAATGAAATAAGTTCACGGAAGCAAACTACAAAGTAGAAAAGCTGCAGCATTTTCTGCTGTAGGAATGAAGTGCACTTTTGTCTGTTCTTGGTGACAAACCTCACTGGTCAAGGAAAGTCTATACATGGCAATGTGTTATAAGCCATGACTGTAGATTTTTATTTCTCTGCTTTCAGAAGATATTCTCCACTCCATATACCTGACCACCTCTCTCCTCCTTCTCTCATCTGTCTGTGGATTAAAGGCATAAAAGGGACAGCTGTTCAGTTAAAACTTTTCAGGGGTTCCCATAAATTCACTTACTCAATTTTGAAGGCTTCGTATATAAAATAAATATATTGTATGAAATTATTTTTCCTTTGAAACTAAGTAAGAAATACTACATATGAACACCTTTGTTACAGTGTTCTGTTTCAACATTGTAAATTACTTGGAAACCACTGGGGCATTTCTCTTTGAAAGTTCCTGTATATAAAATCACAGAATGTTAGGGGTTGGACGTGACCTTGAAAGACCATCTAGTCCAACTCTCCTGCCAGAGCAGGATCACACAGAGTAATTCATACAGGTAAGTGTCTAGGTCGGTTTTGAATGTCTCCAGAGAAGATTCCACCTTTCTGGGCAGCCTGTTCTAGTACTCTGTCACCCTCACAGTGAAAGTTTTTCCTTATGTTTATGCAGAACCTCCTATGCTCCAGCTTGCCTGAGACTCACCCTTTGCATATTTATAAACATTAATGAGGTCACCCCTCAGTCTCCTCTTCTCCAAGCTAAAGACACCCAGCTTCCTCAGCCTTTCCACTGCCTTCGTCTTCTTTGTAGCTCTGCATTAGACTCTTCCAAGCAGTTCCCTGTCCTTCTTGAACTGAACAGCCCAGAACTGGATGCAGTATTCCAGATCCGGCCCCACTGGGGCAGAGTAGAAGAGAAGGAGAGCCTCTCTCAACCTACTAAACACACCCTTTCTAATACACCCCAAGATGGTTTTGGCCTTCTTGGTCATCCTTCTGTCCACTGGGACACTCAGGTTCCTTTCCCCTACTCTGCTGTCCAACAGGTAAGTCCCCAAGCTATACAGGTACATGGGGTTTTTCTTTCCCATACACAACTTGTGCTTGTTGTATTTCCTTAAATTTCTCCTCTCCCAGGTCTTCAGACTGTCTAGGTCTCTCTGGCTGGCAGCACAGCCTTCAAGTGTGTCAGCTGCTCCTACCGATTTTGTGTCATCAGCAAGCTTGCTGACAGTTCATCCTGTTCCCTCATCCAGGTCGCTGATGAATATACCAAGCAGTACTGGTCCCAGTACAGACCCTTGCGGGACTCCACTAGATACAGACCTCCAGCTATGCTCTGTCCCATTGACCACAACTCTCTGACTTCTTGCCTTCAGCCAGTTCCCAATCCACCTCATGTGGACCACACTTCCTCACACTTCCACACACTTCCAGTTTAGCTGCAAGGATGCTGTGGGAGACAGTGTCAAATGCTTTACTGAAATCAAGATAAACCACATCCACTGCTCTACCATCATCTATCCACCTGGTTATGTCCTCATAAAAGGTTATCAGTTTGGTCAAACATGACTTGCCCTTGGTAAAACTATGCTGACTGCTCCTAATGATCCTTTTGTCCTTGATATGCCTAAGGACAGTGCTGAGGACAAGTTGATCCATTACCTTTCCAGGGATGGAGGTGAGGCAGAATGGTCTATAGTTACCTCTTACATATTTTTTTTTCTTTTTCATTTTTTCCCTTTGATTTTTTTTTTTTTTCTTATAGCACTCTGGGTTGGTCCCTCATCAGGACTGTCAAGTGGTCAGTGCTGCAGAAAACATCTTAGCATACTCTCACTTTCCATCCAGTCTAGGAGAAGATGGAGAGGAAGGCAAGAAGCCACAGTTTACAGAACTATTCAATTATTTGAACACAAAATTTTGATGTTCTCTCATAGCCAAAAAAGATCTAATTCCTTGCTTGAATCTACATCAATGCTTTTTAATCGATGAATCAGTGAAAGTCTTCCCACAGTCTTTAGTGCTCCTTAAATCAAGTCCAGTAAGTATAAATAAATACAAATATAAACAGACCAAATACATATAATGAAATATATACAAATACACCAAGCTGGACTGAATAATCCACATGGGTGCCTTCCAACTCAGCATTTTTTATGATTCTGTGTACAAATACAAGCTAACACAGATTTTGATGTTATTACATGACTGCAGAAGTAATAGTGCTAGTTTGATACTTATCATTTTGATGAATTGACCTGAGTTCTTTTGAATGACCACTGATATAAATCTATGGGAGCAGGACCTGTTCATTCGCTCTCTTATCTCACATTATGATGTTTGGTCACACTGCTAGCTTTCACACTTTGGGCAAGTAAACAGGCTTTATGAAAACTTGTTGGTTTTTTTTCTATGCAATATTCAGATTCCTCTAATTTAATTTCTGCAAATCTTTTGAAAAACATCTACTGCTTGGGAAAACATCTACTGCTTTCAGAACATCAGGTTTTGGAAAGGATGTAGATATTGTTTCTATGCTGACATGTCGTCTGAATGTTACCTTTGTATTTATTCTCTGTTTATACTGGGGTAGCACTAGAGAGAACCATCAACAGGCCTGTGTGCTCTACCATGTATGATGAAAAAACTGTGCCTGACTCAATGAGCTGTAAGCATAGTCAGCAAAACTCTTTTCTTTGCCACTATGTGCTGATGAGTGGCTGTGTCAAAGAGATACGTGTTAATATGCAAAGACAAAGAGGGAAAGCCCAGCGTTTGTTAAGTATATTTGTGTAATTGAAGTAATGCAGTTTCAGTGATCTATAAAGGATCAGTTCACAAGGACTTCAAAACAAAATATTTTTCTGGGGTCATCTCGGATAATGCACTAACATTTACTCCGTTCCCTGCAGTGAAACATGAAATTACGGAAAGAATTATTTACAGATTCAGGGATCTGCATCTATTCCTATTTTGCAATACTAACACTGCATGCACAGCTCCTTATAATTCACTTGATCTAGTATTTGTCTTTTATTCTTAATGATTCACTTCTAGCTTCTGTTAATCTGTTAATATTGTAGCCAATTCCCAGATTTATGCCTACAAGTGTTCTTCAGTGATCTTTTTATATATAAACCACTGTCTAACTGCAGAAATGTTACAATTAGATAAGTAAAGTTGTAAATGTCTAGCCAGCTTTGAAATCATTAGCCTTATTTATAGTATTACTGCAGGAGCTGTTATGTATCAGAGACCTGTGACTCAATGGCAACTATATAAAGCACAGGCCAGAAGTATATTTTATTAAATGGACCGGCTGGAGAGTTGGGCAGAAGTGAATCTCACAAAGTTCAGTGAGGGCAAGTGTAACTTCTTGTACCTGGGGAGGAATAACCCCATGAACCAGTACAAGTGTTTACCTACTGGAAAGCAGCTCTGTTGAGAGGAGTCTTGAAGTCCTGGTGGATAACAAGCATGAGCCATCAATGAGCCCTCGTGGCCAAGAAAGCCAACAGTATCCTGGCCTGCATTAAGAAGAGTGTGACCAGCAGGAGGTTCTTGTCCCACTCTATTCTGTGCTGGTGAGGCCATACCTAGAGTATTGTGTCCATTTCTGGGCCCCCCAACTCAAGAGAAACCAGGTACTACTGCACAGGGTCTAAGGCATGGCCACAAAGATGATGAGGGGACTGGAGCATCTCTCTCACAAGGAGAGGATAAGAGACCTGGGGCTCTTTAGCCTGGAAAAGATTGAGAGGGGTTCTTACAAATACTTAGAAACATCTAATAGATGGAGGTCAAGAGGATGGGACTAGGCTCTTCTCAGTGGACCTAATAATAGAAGAAGGGGTAACAGGCAAAAACTAGAACACAGGAAAATCCACCTAAACCCAAGGAAAACGTTGTATACTTTGTGAGTGCCAAAACACTGGACCAGGCTGCCCAGAGAGGCTGTGGAGTCTCCTTCTCTGGAGGCTTTCAAAACCAGCCTGGATGTGCTCCTGTGCAATCTGATCTGGGCACACTTGCATTATCAAGGAAGTTGTAATAGATGGTCTCTGGAGGTCACCTCCTACCCCTACCATTTTATGATCCTGTGATTCTGTAAATCAAACTAAATTGAAAACTAGTTGCAAATATGTGCACATTTATATATTGAGACTTGGAAAGAAATAAAGAAATGCTTTTTGGTAGTTTTAGTATGAATAGGTAATAGGATGAATAGGTAGTAAGACATCCCCATTCTTCAAGAGTGGTGTCCTTTTATTTTCATAGCAGCTCTAGTTTTCTCACCTTTTACTCACTGTTGAACAAGACACAAGCAACCTAAAATCAAAGGCAAAACTAATACTCCTTCAAGAACAATAGGTAGTATAAATTCACAGAGTTTATCTACTTAAGTAGAATGTGTTCCCAGATGATGCAGGGAAAAGCAAGCAATACATTCTTCATTAAAAATAACAAATGAGGAATGGCATATCTCAAGTTTTACATGGAAATACGTCTTGCAAGTGACTCATCACAATGTCTTCAAGATTTTGGATGTTAAAAGTGCTCTCTGCTGTTTCTTTTGCCCCAATGTTACTCAAACTTATACCAAAAGCCTGTGTTTGGGCAAATGTCAGAGCAAATTTACTTAATCCTAACTCTTCTACTCATTGAACAATGAACATCTACTGATACTGTGTTTAAGCCTTGGTATGCATTTTTAGTTCCATCATGGTTTTTTTTTTTCAGATTCTTACTTAAGGATAGTAGTTTTCACTGACCCTGAAAAATGCTTATGAGTCATTGCAGTACCCAGAACATATGTGGACCAAAATAGATCAGACAACCATTACTTTCAGTGACATTGAGTGTTGATTTGGTTGGTTGGTTGGTTTTTCTTTTGTATAACAACCATTTATTTTCTGGTTATTGTTCTACTTATGTATGATTCACAATCCTTTCCATACTGTGGTAGGAATAATAACAGAGACAAACTGCAAACCTTCAACTGCTCAGCCCAGAGCCACAAATACCAGAACATATCTGAGAGTTTTCAAGATAAGTATATTCAGAGTTATGACCTCTAGGACTACAGTGAGTGAAACAGCTTTTCACTTCACATAAATGATTCTTACTACAAAGCCCTTCCATGCATTATTTCACTGTTATACTTGATTGCTGCCCTTTTATGTGTTGAAATATGCCTTTCTCAAGGGACACTTGTTAAAGGAAGGCACACCATCCACTGGTGATTATTCTTCACAAACTTTCTCTTTAGCTATGCATTGAGTCCTAGGAAGACATATTGTATCTATGATCAATGTGATTGTTTTACATTATAGTAAGAGGTGTTCAAAGTTTTTTGGCATCTTGGGAGAAGAAGAAATATTAATACTTTACTCTTTCTGTTGTTAAACATGAACTCATGAACTTATGTCATGAACTTATTCTTCCATATGGCTAAATGAAGGGATTGTTTTGCTGTATGGTAGATCATATTCTTTCACCTGTAGCATAAAGCAGATACAGCTCAGGTCAGTTTTCTTCGTGAGATGAATACCTGCCAATGTCAACTTTTAGTGAATCACTATATATAGTATATATAGTTATATACAGTAGTTATCACTATAACTACTGACTGGGGACAAATATTTTCACGTGTACATGGCTAGTAGATGTTTTTCATTGATGTTAAATTGCTTCAAGCAGCACACCACTGTTAAGGGAAACAGACAAACCTTTGCTTCCTTTATCATCAGGGACCTAAACTAGAGGTATAGCATTTCAGTATCCTTATGGACAATTGTATCCTTACAAGGAAGAAAAAAAAATCTGATGAAATGACTAAAATTGCTCTTCATTCCATATGTCCTTTCTTGCTGCAATTGAATACAATTACTCTCTCAGTGAAGTATCATTAGATGTAGAAAATATTGAACCAAGAGTTAGACCTCAAAAGAAAAAAATATTTAATAATTTCAATTTCCATTAATTTACTAATTAATAGCCCTCGCTATTTGTAGTCATCATTCATTTGGAAAGAACAACTAAGAGCAAGATTAAAAGAACAAAATTGTATAACATGGCCATAAAAATTGCAAAGCTGCATTGAAAAAAAAACAGTCATCAGCTCTAATTTATGAAACAAAGAGCAAAAAAGGATAGAAAAAAATTTGCCAGGGAAAAGAAAATAGTATCTGGTTTTCATTTATAAACATTGCACATTGCTTAGCTCTTGGCTGTTTTATATTAAGGGAGTAAAATTTGTGTCAACTGTGCATAGCTATTTCAGATAAGCTCACAATATATACAAAACATGAGAATAACAAATCAAAGTATATAAGAAGAATAGGGAAGATGGAAAAAAAAATCCCCCCTAATCTGAGGGGAGATATTTCTTCAAAAAGTGTGTGCATTTCAATGTTACCTTTTTAGTCTGGATATTTATAGAATGCAATTTCTTCCATAACTTGATAGATCTAGTAAGTTTAGCAAGTGCATAAGCATTATCCAGTGATGCTACCTTTCTTATTTGTGAATGAGTCACAAGCAGGCAGTGACTTGAACATCACAGTCATTTATCTCTTGACAAAACAGACTTGCATATTTGCAGGGAGTTCACAGAACTGTTTTTTAAAATCCTGTAATAAACTTCTATTACGGCCAACAGTTTCATCAGGCCAAATTATTGCTACAGTCTGTAAATACAACTCTTATATTTTGCCTTCAAGAGCTACACAGCTAACATTCTATGATTCTGATTCTCTTTTTAGATGCAGAACTGAATCATATTATCATATAATTCTCATTATTAATTAAGGAAAATCAAGAATGTAAAATAGACATATGGAAAAATAAACACACTGGCCATACACAAGGTTTTTTAGCACCACATTAAATCCAAGGTAAAAATTTCTAGCTCAAGAGTTGATTCTAACTTCAGAGCAAAATCTGTTGCTAACGGCATTGCATTTTCTGTCTACATCTTCTATAAGGTTTGTTTGTTTCTAGTAATTTGTTGCAAACTTTTTTTTCTTTAATTTTTTTTTTCCCCTGCCATCTATGCAAAGATGCAGGACAGAAGAATTTTGCCAAGTTCAAAGAGAAGCCTAGAAGTAGAACCAACAGTGAACCTGGTTTTTGAACTTCAAAGCTAGCACACAACCCTATGAGCTAACTTTGCCAGCAAGAGGGACAGAAAAAGAATTGGTGGCTCTAGCGTGTTGTTAATATTGATCTCAAATCACTCTCATCCAGCAATGGAGAAAGATAAAATAAATTTAAGTCTTCTATTTCTCTCAGAAATCTGTGAACCAGCAAGGAGCAATTCTTTCTGTAGTGCATTCAATTTCTTCTCTCTGTTTAGATTTTCAAGCAGCAACAAAATGGTAGTTTCATAAAGCTGAAAGTTCCCATTCATTTTCTCTCCATTTTAGTTCATTGGGCTATAGAAAACATTTGAAAGCCAAGATGCACAAATCCATGTGTCTAAAATCTGGAGCCTTGTAGGAATCCTGTCTGGATGTAAATTACCTCGTGACTGTATACTGAGGTACGTCACAACAAAAGATCTGCTCACCAGACAATAACCGCCCTGGCAGTGGGGGGGGGGGGGGTTGGGATAGGTGTGTGGGTGCGTGCATGTGTGTGCAAAAGACCCCTGGCCTGATATGCTCAGGGATGTGAACTGGTGTGTGGATAGGTTGAAGGTGAAGGAAGGGGGTGGAGGCCCATCCCAGTGTGGACCCCTGGAAGCACACAGGAAGAGTCCCTGGAGGCAACACCTGGACACATGCATAAGGGTGAGGGATCGGGAGAAAACTGTGATTAAAAACTGTATAAAAAGACCTGAGCAATGCCTGTCTTTTCAAATCAAAAATATCAAAGGCAAGGATTTCCCATTCTCAGGAACTAGCTCTGGTTTGGATATTAAATACACAGCACATACAGAAGTTTCTTTCTGTAGATATCAGTCTCTCTGCTGTTGATGGATGGAACACACCTAACAACATAGATATTAAGACCATCCATCGGTATAGCCTTAGAGTTATCAATAAAGTGTTTCATCTCTTCCTGTTGGCTGGCTTTCATAAAGGCCAAATAAAACTGGATATTATTATCTCAGAAGAACCATGGGCCATTGAGCATATCTCTGTAAACAACAATTCATGTGAGAAAACACGACAGTTGTACTGGCAGGAATAGAACTTGTTAAAGCATTTTGTTTACATTCTTTGTACTACTTTGATCAAGAAAGACTAGTTTTGAGAGACTGAATTTTCTCTCAGATTCTCTGTTCTATTGGACTCCTGGCAAATATGTAACAAGGAAGGAAATACTGACTTATTAGTATGCCTCTCTGACTGACAAGCTAATATATTTTGAAAAATGCTGGAAGAAATGTGAGGGAGAAGGTGCATGGAAAAGCACAATGATGTGCTTTTAAAATGAATGCTTTCTCATTAAAGTGAGGAGATTAAGAAATTAAATACAAACTGCGGAGTTTAACATTTATTCTTGATAATAAAAAGATTTATTCATTCTCTCCTAGTATTTCAACCTTTCTATAGTTCAAAACTGAAAGGTCAACACATTGCTCAGTCTTTTCTACACAGTAATTTATCAGACCACTAACTAAAAATATACTTCATCAAAGTATTTGAAGATAATCACAGTTATCTTATTCCTGTGATTGCTCATGTCTGTCTGAGATAATTATGACTTAATTCTTTCCAGATTTATACAGTTATTGCCAAAGAGTGCTTTTAGAAGGATGGCTGCCAGAAGGGCAGAAGAAATGGCTTAGAGAGTGCTAATAGAACTTATAAACAGCAGGTTTAAAGGACTGTGACTTATCATACCAGAATATCTGACTGCTGCATCTTAAATAAGGGCAAGGGGATAGGGGCAGTAATTTGGCTTTGTGATTTGACTTGAAAATGATGACACTGCTTCAGTTTACAGAATAACATGTGACAGAACTCATATTATTTATGATTCACAGCAAGGTGCTGCCCTAAATCTCATTCTAATATTTCACTGGCAATTAATATCTTCAAAGCCAGATCAATAAGGTGGGTTTCTTTTAAACAAGGATGGCTTTTCAGTTTAGTATATTTCTTTATTCCTAGTGGACACTTGATTAAAAAAAAAATCCAACTCTCAAAATTTTGTATAGACACTACAAAAAATTGTGACTTGCACAGCTGAATTATGCAGAAAGTGACACAGAACTACAATTCCTAGAAGCTTTTTCTGAAAGACTACTGAATAATTTACTTCTTCCCGTTGTTGAATAACTACAATTCCAAATTTCTTATTAGATCAGCTACAGCACACTCCAGTATGTTGAATTTTTAACATCAGGTTATTGACATTCATGAAGAAAAGTTTCTGCAATCAGACCTTATTAAAGGATGACTTTTTAAAGACCATAAATTTAAGTGTCTACTTGGATGTCCCAGGTACAAAAGGAAGCTAAAGCTGAGAAGCACACACTATATGATATGTTATTCCTTTTATTCTTTAAACACAGAGAGATGCAGCAGAAAGTTGCAAAAATGTAACTCCACTAACCTACATTCTTGGTTTCCCAGCTGTGCTGAGTAAATGACTGATGTGACATGGTGGAAAAGGTAATTTTTAGAACTGAGTATTTAAAGTGTCATTAGCACATGTCTTACAGTTAAGCTGCAGGCCTTTACGAACAGATTCAAAATACAAGCCAAAACAAAATATGAGTCTAAACATGGCAGATTTAAAGTTGAAAGTATGGTCTATCTTCATGCAATAATTTGCACTAGAAAAATTCTGGCCAATCCAAGTTATGAGACAGTGAGATCCAGCTCCATGTGCAACTTGATACAGTTTAAATTCATTATTTGAATATCCTGGAAGGTGTCAGGCTGTTGTCTATTCTTAAAAAAAAGCTCTGAAATTGATGATTTTTGTTAAAATATTGAAATGGCAGTAGACCAGAGAAGCAACTGAGAACAGCAGTGAGCATGACTTTGAAGACTAATGATTAAACAGGTAGGATCAAGGGAATCATTATTATTAAACCCTATACAATGAACTGGTAATGTGCTCCATACTTCACTCTCTCAGGCTTCATCTGAGAATTATATTCATATTTCCCACTGAGGACAACTTTTGACCACCTTGTTTCAGATAACATTCAGCCAAAGGTGAAAGGAAATGAAGGATTTGCTCGGAAGACTTAGCAACTTAGTAGTTCATCTTTTCTACCTCTTCCCTCTCAGCAGCGCAGGGAGGCAGAGTATGGGGGTTGCATCCAGTCTCAGTCCATTCTGTGTTGGTTTTGCTGCTCCTTCTTCCTCAGTGGAAAAATTTCTCACAATCCTCCCCTGTGGTGATGTGATGTCCCTCCTATGGGAGCCAGTCCCTGAAGTTCTATCAGCATGGGTCCCTTCTTCAGGCTGTGATCCTCCTAGTGACAAACTGCTGCAGCATGGATTTCCTTCAGAGCCTTGCTCTTCTTCAGGATCAGACTCTTGCTCCAGTGAGGGATCCTCCATGAGCTGCAGATGAGATTCTTCTCTACGGGTGATCTCAAAGGACTGCAAGGGCTCAGCTTGCCATCTTGTCACAAGCCAAGGAAAGTGACTGCTCTAGTGTACCTCCCCTGTTCCTTCCTCACTGACCTCAATATCCACATAGTTGTCTCTCTTATATCCCACTCCTCTCCCAAATATAAGAGTTCCCAAAACAAAAGAACTCACCCAATAGGTCTTTTCCCTCTCTTATGTGTGTTATCAAAGAGGTGCTGATTTGCTTGGTCTTGGCCAGTGGTGCTGTCTTGGGAGTGAGTCAGATGCTCTTTACCCCTTTCCAAAGGAGTAAAAGAAAATGCTCCACACAGGATTGGAAAGAACTGGAAGTTTAAATGGAAGTACTATTCGCGGCTGTATACAACACTATAGAAACATGCAAAATACACCAATTCATATTTAGCCTTGGCCCACTTCACGCCAATCTGGACTTCACCAAGATCTCACTAGGACAGAACCTTCCCAAAACCTTCCCCTCACCAGGCCTCCCACCCCAGGCTTAAATGACACAGCTAAAAACCAGCTTGCCAGCAACAGGCCCCACTGCCCCGCATTGCAGGAGACAGCAGTTCACGCCAGGAAGGGAGCAGGGAGAGAAAAGGAAGGGCAAAAACTGACTATGCAGCCAGTTCATATATGGGAGAGAAAGATGCAATGTTATGGGTTGCAATAACATAATTTCCAGCGCCATCCCCCTTGGAACAGACTGCCAGTCCAGTCCTCTGAGAAGACCTTTCTATGGCTGGGCAGCTACTCCTTAACCCACAACAGGTGGGTTTCACTTTGAGCTGGAGGAGCATCTCAAAACTTAGAGAAGCCACACTAAACCCTGACAGATGCAAATCCAACACAATACCTAAGATTAGAATTTACTCTTATTGCCATATGTACTCTTAGTTTGAATTGACTGCATTTCATAGACAGGTTATGAAATTTTTTGATGCTAAAACATTTAGATAAAAATCAGCATTCAGCCTCCCAGCACTGTGTTGCAAGTCATATGAATTACTTTCTTCTGACATATCATAGATTTTATTCCATTTTGTTGGATATCATTACTACATTTAAGTATTAAAGCTAATAATTAAATTCTAAGATTGCGGATTTCACTGTCACCAGAAGTACTGATCAACCAGTAGCTAGGCATAGATGAAATTGGTATACTTTAATATAACTGAAAACTGACTGTGCAAGAGATATGAGCTATAAGTTAGCAGCTTAAATACCTGCTTTGTTGAATTACTGTATTTTGTCTCTTTGCTACAAAAACTGCAGTGTAGTAGTGTCTGGATGGTATTTTGTGATAATACCTTCAGGGTACTCATATACCAGAAATTCCAATTTTGGTCTAATTAGTTATGACAATAAGCTAAATGTGGGAATGTTTTTCCATTTTCAATATACTGAACTCAGTGAAACATCTGGGCGTGTTCCTGTTAAGCTAGCCTTGTCTGAGCAGGGTGATTGGGTTAGATGACCTCCAGAGGTCCCTGCTAACATCGGTGGTTCTGTGGTTCTGAAATAGATAAGACATTTGTAGTTCTATCCAAAGTAATTACACTTCTTTTTTTTAAGTTCGATTTCCTCTCCTGGCCCTTTGTGGGAAACAGACAAATTACTTCATGTCATTTCCTTTAGTGTGAAAGAGTTATAATTCACTTCAGCCTAATGGAGTACAGAATCAAAAGATTCATTACAAATAATTTTCAGATCTGCATGTAGGAGCATAAACATATCTGTATTATATTAATTGTGATCACTGAGATGTTACTACTCAAATGACACAGGGCAAGCTGTCATAGTTTAAAACTGAAAGCATTTATACAGAATAGTTGACAGTGTATATTTTGATTTAGGAGACAGCTATTTTATTTGTGTAACTTGAACATGTTCATACAGCAGTAATGTGATATTTCTAGTGTGTGTAGCTTTCTTCATAGAAAGATACATTTTCCAAAACATGTTTTGGAATGTGCACAGCGCTATGTGCATGATCTGTAGAACAAGACAACAAGCAAGGTGAAGCTAGAGGACCATAAACACCACATCAGAGACATATAGGGACAACCCAAAGAACTCACCACAAAATATTTTTCCCTTATCTGCTGTTATCTTTACTTTAGCATCTAGACCTCTGAACCCATAGAACTGACTTAGGCTTGATAGATGAGCTAGCCAGGGTGGCTGACTCAGCAGGTGCCAATTTACTCTATCCAGACAATTATTCTCTAGACAAAACTTAATCTGCCTTCCTGTAAATGTCTTGCATCCTCTACAAGGCTACAAAGAGTGTTGATCTTGACGTGCATTTCACTTTATCTTCTTGTTTTTCTGAACAAAATATCTTATTCACATACATCAGCAGTTTTCAACTTGCATGTGTAGGCTGAATATATAACTCATATAATGTCTGAATAGAGCTGTTAGATCAATGGGAATCTACTTCCTTATCAAAGATAACTGTATTTTCTTCACAAGCATCTACTGAAAATGTTTTATTAAAATATATTTAGGGCACATTCCCATTTTCAGCAGTTTAGCGAGCCTACATAGTGTTTGTGCAGCTGTTAGGTTTCAGATAGTTGGTGCGCTGAAAAATAAACCTAGTAGAACAAAAAGTCATCTGCCAAACCCAAATCTTATGCATCAAGGATTCCAGGAACTCACAGCTTGTATAGAGGAATAGGAAGGATAAACCAAGACTACCCTCTTTCAACACAGTTTTTTGTTATATTTTCCTAGTCATGATACATGAACACCCAGAAGTATGGTATTACTCAAGGCTAAGAGAAATTTGCAGTTATAGTCCCAGTTCTGATTGAACACAACAAACTAACCAGATTTGTGTAGGAGTCTTACGACGGTGCTGTTAATCATTATATTATTTCAGTTCTGTGTACTGGAAGTCAGTATTAATGGGTTGGAGAGGTGCTGAACATGGCTGTCATGGTAGGGCCAAATGGCCCCAGCACAAATCCAGACAGATCCTAAGGTGTCCAGACATTGTCCCACTTCTCCCCCCTCCTTCCTGCAGAAAGTCAGAGTAACACAGGAAAAGGAATCAAGGGGACAGGACTATGTGTGTCTGGTAAACAATCCTGTATCTATTGCAAGGGTATGTGTTCTGGCTACAGCACGGCAAAACCCCTTCTCATTGGGTAACTATGTGCTGGTTTCTGTTGCCCTGTTGGCCCAATGGAATCTTCAGCAAGATTTATATACAGGCTGATTTCTAGTCGCCTGTGCCTTGCTCAGCCTTGCTCAAACCTTGCCTGCTTGAACCTGCTTGGACCTTGTCTGGCGTGAAGTTGCCTCAAGTTGCATCGCCTTGAGTTGCCCGGTCCAGAGCCTGGGATAAAACCACACGCACACACACCGCAAGCCATGAGAGAAGCCATGAGTTTAGGAGGAGGAGCCAAACCTGCTTCCCCTTGCAACCAGGATTTTGCCATGCCTCAGTTCACCCAGGACAAAGCAAGTGCCCATTAAAGAAAAATGTCATTAACATCCCGCCATCCACTGAAGCCAGGCCAGGCATTGAGAGTGCGTGGCCTTCCTGATGGCAACCTGCCATGCCTGGCACATGAGCACCCCAAAGCCTCTAATACACAGCAGCAGCACTCCCTACCTGGGTACAACCAGATGTGAGTAACTAATTCATTGCTTTTTTGTCTTAACAGTTAGTGTTGAGTTTTCTCCCCACTATGGTCAAGCACCATTTCACTCCTGGGGTATTCTCTTTCTGTCACATATTCCTCCCAGTTTGCATAAAATTGTTAAATTGTTATAGTTGCCCAAATACTGTACATTCCCACTGTAAATATATTCTAACTGTACATCAAACCTTTTCATATGTTTGGCAATGCTCATATTAATAAAAGGTTATTAGTATTTTTATTAATATTGCCATCTAGTTTATAAATAAAGGAAATACTATATCCTTTAACAATGGCATAGGATTAGATTTCTGGATTTGTTAAAATTTATTACACTTACTTTGGAAGGTCAGTTTGGGTAACTGAGGGAGGCTTGAATAATAGGCTCCAACTTCATAGAAAATACATAAATATTTAAACTACAGATCAGTGGCACAGCTGGAGAATATATTTAACACTGAACTTGCTGATAGCACTTTATGAACAACCTTGAATTTGCCTAAAAGCATAATTTTGCAGTACAGTTTGTTTACTGTGGAATGATAACATACTCAATGTAGGAGAACATAGGCTATTTTCACAGTTATTAAATAAAATGTCATGAAGAATTAAAAAAAAAATAGATAACATTCTACTTCACTCATAAATGTTAGGAAAATATTTCCTGGTTTAACAGCAGATGTCATCCCCCTTACCATATCTGCATAGATAAATTTCCCTTTCCATGTATCATATTTATCATGCAACAAAGAGAACATATATATTCAGATGGTTAGGAGCAGCAATTAGAAACTTGTCAATTAGAAACTTATCAATTAATGATATATGAGAGAAAGAGAGAAAGAAAGAAAGAAAGAGAGAAAGAGAGAAAGAAAGAAAGAAAGAGAGAAAGAGAGAAAGAAAGAAAGAAAGAGAGAAAGAAAGAGAGAAAGAAAGAAAGAAGGAAAGAAAGAAGGAAAGAAAGAAAGAAAGAAAAAGAAAGAAAGAAAGAAAGAAAGAAAGAAAGAAAGAAACAAACAAACAAACAAAGAAAAAGAAAGAAAGAAGGAAAGAAAGAAAAGGAAAGAAAGAAGGAAAGAAAGAAAGAAAGAAGGAAAGAAAGAAAGAAAAAAAGAAAGATCCACTGATTTTAATCCTACATTTGAATCCAGAAGAAACAGAATTACAGGGGGTATTTGTGGTCTGGCACAGGTTGCACAGGGAAATAAACAGATTCACAGAATCACAGAATGTTAGTGGTTGAAAGGGACCTCTGAAGATCATCTAGTCCAACCCACCTGCTAGCACAATGGGGAGAAGAACTGTTCATCTTTTTGATAGTAGATAATGCAGTTAAATATTATTTTTTTCCTGTCTGCAACATTGCTGATTTCCCTACTGCAAATCCAGAAGCAAGCAGTGATATTTAGGAGGAGATTTTTTAACACTTAGCTGACAATTCCATTTACTGATGCTCCTTTTCGTGGCTTTTATTTTGAGTGCAAATAGGAAGTGTATTCTCTACTGATCTTTACCCTGCCTCCTGTGAATATTTACTAAACATCAAAAGGAAAGAGCCATGATCCCCAAAGCTATGGTCTCCAAGGACATGAACTCTCTGTAACACTTAGGATGTCATTTCAACTCCTACAAACACTGACGTGAAGGTGAATCCTTCTCCTGCATCTGCAGGCTTACACCTTAATCCATTGCTGACAGTACTAATCATGAGACAGTGATATGGCTGTAAATATAAAGCTAGCACAACTTCTAGAAGTTTTTCAGCTGCCTAAGGGCATTTTATTAAGCAGTGAAATCTCAGAGTGAAAATGGAATTCAGCAGTAACCTGGACACTGCAGCTCAGTGCACACTATGTAAGTCTGCAAAAAAAATACAAAATTAGGACAAGGCATTGATTGCTTCAAGCGTTGAGAGGCCTTACAGAAAGATTTTGATAGAGCATTGGAAAATCAGAGAGGCTGTTTTCCACTGGGAGGAGTGGCCAGTGGCTGGTGATGGTCCCCAACTCAGCTTAAATATAGGTGCAGAAAGTGTGAATGTCCAGATGTAGAAAATAAATTAAAAAAAATAAAAAATTAAAGGCATCTCTGGAAAGAAAGAAGAAACTGAAGCAAATGATGATCCTCGGGCTGTGGGGCAGAGGTGAGCAGTTGGGGTAATAATAAGGGGGGTTGGTGCCTCTCTTTTTGATGAGCACAGAAAGGGGAATCAGATGTCAAAAGAAGAGAGAGACATAGTCTGAGTCTTTACTCAGATCTTGAAAAAAAGAGCTATAACTCTCTTCAGCATTTTTTAATTGTGGACAAGAGGGACATTTTAAGCAAAAAGTATGACTTGGGAGGAGATACCTGTCCTGGAAGCCTTTCAGAAACTCTTTAAGCAACATGAGAAGTCTATCGGTACCTCTGCTTTTCAGCAGATGACCTTTTTTTCAGCTGCTGAGCACCACTCCTCCTTCACTAAAAGAACAGAGTATGATCCAGGGATCTGGGATAAGATCAGAACAGAGTTTTGGGACTATGCTAAGAAGGAGAGAAAGATCAGAGAAATTAGAGCAATGCCTGACATTGAACCTACCTTGGAGAAGCAAGTGAAAAACACTAATTGCCAGAGACTTTTGTGTGCCTTAAATCCTGCTGTAAGTGATGTGCTAACAGCTTGCACACATCAACATCCAGAAACTTTGGCAACAGAGAGGCTGTTGCAGCTTCTCCCCCAGCCTTTGATGTTTCAAACAGTATGGACAGCAGTATGAAGCGAGAGAGAAGCAATGCCTTCTGCTCTAGCCATCTTGAGCTTCAGCACGGTGGTGCCAGCCACAGCAGGAGGACAAGCAGGAGGCTCAAAAACATCAATTAAGCTCCGAGTCACTGCTATCACCTCCCCCTGGGACTTGCCTGTTATCTTCAGGTGAGAATTTTACAACTTCTAGTGAACTTACGAAGGTGAACAAAAGGAGGTGTTGATTTCTTTCTGTTGTCCAGTGACAGAACACAAACAGCTCAGATCTGCATCAGGGGGAGTTCAGATGTTAGGAAAAGTTCTTCACTTAGAAGGTGATCAAAGAGTAGAACAAGCTCCCCAGGGAAGTGGTCATGGTCTCAAGCCTGTCAGTGTTCAAGCATTTGGACAATGCTTTTACATATATGATTCGAATTTTAGGTTTCCCTGTTTGCAGAGCAACAATTGTTTACCTTTTAAAATAAAGCAAATCATTCTACTTTAGTTTGGGTCATCTATCTAGTTGAAATAAAGCACAAGGTAACTATAACATGAATAACGTGCAGAAAATAGTCCTCATTTCCTGTTTGAAGCATGCTGACTAGCTCCTGTGTATGACTGCAACTTCAGTGTTTTCACTTTGAGGACAGAACTGGTACAGTTTCTCCGCACATTTGTAAGGAAGCAACTTTCTAAGGAAAGTTTTGAACTTCAGAGATTTTTTTGTTATTGAGAACTTTGGTTGAGAAATTTACCTTTCTCCATGCCCTCAACTAATGGAATATTGAATAATATCTTCCTGCACTACATTTTCTGCATTGAACCCATGCAGAAGACAGTACTTCTGCTATTTCAGTGATCAATAGTTGCTCCATGATTATCCTATGTTAACAGTGCACTGATGAAAAACCTTTCCCAGCCTCCCTGCAAGTGAGAGGGTTAAAAATATCTTACAATTTTCCATAGTTTTCTACTGCTTGCTAGGTCTCATTACTTTCCTCAGCCTTGATACACTTAGCCACATATGCGTAATCAGTCCTCTTTCAGCTGTATGCAAAGCAACAGTAGACATTTATTAAGTAAAATATAAGCTTTGCCCATACCACAGTTAATTTCTAAATGATTTGCCTATGAGCATAGTGAAAATCTATAGCAGGACTGCCAGGGTGCTAAATATAACACACTTCCTACCCTTCAGTTCAGTGCAGTTCAGTAATATTTAAACTGTCAACACATTAGCACGAATTTTACAGATATTTTGTGATTTCTAATATCAAGAAATCACTTTCTTTCTCTGATCTAGAATCCATTGATAAACCATCATAATTTCAGAAAAACTACTCTGTCCCCTAAAAAATAAAAAGCCCTTATTGTTAAAAGAAACCTTAGTAGTCCTGTTATGTCTCAGGGGTGAGAATATGGAAACAAGTTTCTTATCTTCAGTGGACTGGGATTATTCAATGAAGCATCTGGACATTTCAAAACTGAGGATTAAATGTTCTTGAAAAAAAAATGTCTGTGAAAGAGTATAAAACTATTATGCAAACCTTCAATTGCTTTAATTTCCAGTGTCTTCAACTAATGATAACAGAAAACCTGACTTACAACTAAGATTTGTTGTGTTTTTTAGTGTCGCTCTGAGGGAGAGACAATATAGTGATGCTAAGACATTAGTGTGCCCTGGCTATATGTAATGACTGAGATTTTATCAGCAGAAGTCCACTGTAATCAAAAGGCAATGAAAACTTCATCATTTACCCTATTGGAAACAAGGCTACACTTAAATTTCCAGTTTTATTCCATTGGTTAATCACTGACTTCGTCTCTGTTTGTTTGTGTTGCCTTTTGTGGTTGCTTTTAAATTCTTTCAAGAGCGTATTTGACACTTCAGCATTACAAGGAACATTTCCCAGAGTATTTACTGGTCATTGAACTATAGTACTATGATTACAAACCTGTTTTCATACAATTTCCTGTCACTTGAAAAGATTTATGTGAGTGCATAGTACATCTTTGCTGCCTGAAGTCATACAGATCTGCAAGTTCTCCTTCACTTGTGACCTCTTTCATTGAATACATCAATTTCCTAGACTTAATACTAAAAGTCTAGTCATAAAATGTTCTGAAAGAATTTTCCTCTGGAGCTATTCTGAGATTTTTCCAATTAAGTTAAGAAATGACTGATCCTACAAAGGTCACATATTCGATCTCCTCTTCTGTAACACCACAATGTCAGAGAAGTGTGTGTAATAGTCCCATACCATAAGATCTTTTCATATCCTAGGTGGGTTTTTTTTTTATGGTTTCTTTTAATTAAGATACAACAAGATTCCAGTGTGGGAAAGAAGAAACAACATAAAATTTTGTTAAAAAAACCAACAATCATAAACATGAAGAAAAGTCCTTTCTAAAGAAGATTCTCTCTTGGGAAGACACATAAATTAGTGGTACTAGCCTAACTTCCTAAGAAATTACAGTCTTTAACTACAGGTCCACTTATGTCCACAGTAATTCTGAACTAATTTAATATACTAAACCCAAAGTCTTTCTACAGAGTTTGTGGATATAAGTGCAGCAAGCAGGTCTCATTACAAGAAAAGCTCTCTCATTCATATTAGACATCAGAGAATCCAAGTAAAGGACACTTTCACAGTGAGCAAGGTTTCATTACTGCTGTTATACATGGAATTAATTGAGTTAAATGTTTTAGCTTGATTAAAAGACTCTAAAAATATAGAATAAACCCAACAGATTTTCCTTCAGAAACTATACTTGGTCAAGAATGGAGACCATTGTGGTTCTTAAAATCTTCGATATTAGACTGTCAAGGTATTTAGTTGTTTCCATGTGGTTTACTTTTCAGTTTCACATCTAATTTGTGTGAAGACCTTCATAAAATAGTCAAAGCGTTTAATAACAAAGAAAGTACTTCTTGGATTAATTTTATCTTAAAGAAAGCCCTTTAATGCTGTGATACTGTGAATATTTCTGCAATTGTTGCTTAAGTATTAGTTTTAGGTAAGCTATGCCATGCTTCATCCCTGCTTTGCTCTTTCTTTTGCTCGATCAAGAAGATACTCTTACTGTAGCCATATTTATCTCCATGTCCAGTCATATTCACCTGGCTATAGCCTGGCTATAATTCTTAATAGAATACATCATGAAATGTCATCAGACAATAGCTCTATTGCTAATGACCTCCATTAGTTTCTTCCCAAAGATGAAGAAGTTAAAGTCTCCTTGTTTTGGTTGCCCGTGGCCTAAGTAATACTTTTACGAAACTTTTTATCTGCTTCAGAGGGGAGATAAGAAGAAAGTGTGGTGGATGTATTTCTGGAGGAAACCTGCTAGTTCCTGTCATGTCTACTCAGAACATTTACTAAGAACTATCCATCATATCAAGCATTCTTAGTAATGAAAGAAATATTGGCTGCTTCTGCACCCACTGAAGGTCTGCTGTCAAATCAGTCTCGCTAGGAACACAGGATACATTTGTAAGGCTAGTATAAACTTCTTTTGAAGTCTGTCTGTCAGAAAAGCAAGGAAGTTAACACAGAATAGTGTCCATACATAACAGTACCTGATAGCATCTGCGTGGCCCTGCAAGTAGTTGAGGATTCTGTAAGATTTATAGAAAATATCAGCAATATTTGACAGATTGACAAAATAGGTAGAACAATAATAAAATACTTAGAAAATGTTTCATTTTCCTATCATTTTTAAAGATTTTCAAGATGAAGCACTAAGGTACTTATTGGAAGGCATTCTATCAAAAACAGCAGAAGAAAAGATTGTTTCATTTGTGTTACACTAAAGGCAAGATCATGATGTTTGCTTGTCTCAGAGCCCAGGACTCATGCTGGAACTATTTGGTACAATTGACATTTGCCTTCACTTTTCAGTGCCAGAATAAGGACTTGCTCTGACACTGCTCAGACAGTTAAAGCGATCAAATTATTTAATTGTTCAAAGAGACAAATACAACAGATTCAGGATTTCCAGTGATAAATGCACTGACTGCAAGATGATCTCAGGATAAATAAATCCTGGGTAACGTCCAACACCGTTGCAGATGCAAACTTTCATAATAGCTCTAATAGAAATGCAGCAAAAGTTCAGCCGTATATTGAAGGGGCAATTCTAACCAAGACAAATGTCATTTCTTGGTTGGAGAAAAGGGGCTTACAGGCTGTCAACCATCCTGGTCTCTGTCTTCTTCCCTGGTTTCAGCTGCTGCCTGGCCCATGCATGCTTCCTGATGCCAGAGCCAGCATGCCCAGAGATGTGCCTCTCATGGGTTATATACCCCATCCCATGTTATACCCACCTTCTAGGTGATGTTTAACATGAGTTGAGTAACATTGTTAGATATGTTTAGCATGCGCTTGATTTTCCTCATTAACGTATTGAGGGGTGTCAACTTTAAAATTAAAATGACAGTTAATTAAGCACAGGTCTTCACTTGAACACCCTGGCTCTCAGAATCTGATTTGAAGTTGGGTGTTTCTGTTATTTGAGCCTTTTAGAATCAGTTTTAGCCAAAACAGCACTGTCCTATCTTCATAAGACTCCCTCCTTCAGCTCTTTAGCAGGCGAGCTTCATAGATCTTAATGTAACACAAGCACCTGCTGATTGTAAATGACCTTGGTCTCAAAGCATATAAAATCAATTTGCCTTCCTGTCCCATGGCAAGTTAAGAAGTTTTACCAAAATCTATAGAGAGGTTCATATTGTTACTATAGTCTCATATAACTAAATGCAAGGTACTACACTTTGTGTTAAAAAAAAATAAATACAGCTAACCAAACTCATAAGAAATGGAAAAGAAAATTGGAAAAGCTTCTACTGAAAGAAAGAACATAAGACAGTAACTGCTCATGCCATCGGTAAGACATATACCTTCCCTGATGGCTCACATTCACCTTTGGATGCTACACAATTATAAGAATCCCATGTTTCAGATAAGCCCAAGAGGTCTGTGTAAGGCTGTCTGAGAATTAAGACAATCTGGAGAAAACAAGGAGGAATTCATAAAGCGGCTTTTTGTCTCTGAATACAGGAAAAGTTTTAGAAAACATATCTCAAGTTTTAGCCTGAAATAAATAACTGTCTTCTTTATATTTAACTATCAAAACGCTCTGGTTCCCATTTCACAAATCCATCAAAGCATCTGTCACTGTATTAAAGTACAACCAGAACTGTTTTGGGTTTTTAAGAGCTAAGACAGTCTGCAGTCAGTGAAAAGACTGAGATTTAGAATTACATCATATTGCTACTTTCTAAGAAAATGCACCATGAAAGTCCCTCTGATTTTTTAAATTACTTTGGTGAGAGCTTTCTGAAATCTCCACATACATCTCAGCAGTTTTAGAAGTAGCTTTGCCTATGATTTGATACTAGTTTCACCCTACCATCCCTTCAGTCATTGCAGATTGTTTCATTTCTTGTGAAATTATTTGGATGTTTTTCCTCAACATGTGATGTCAGAAGGTATTATCCATTAGCCCAGCAATAGGATATGACAGAGTAATTTCTTTAACTGAACACATCATGACATGCTGGAAAGCAGTTCTTTAGCTTAGCATTCTGATTGAATTTAACATTAATGCCATTAGCATTCTGGCTATGCAGGGAAATATAATGACACAGATTATTGAACTTCATGCTGGAGGGAGGAAGCTAACGGTCTGTAGAGGTCACGGAGGAAGTTTCCTTTACTACAGTCTATCATCTTGCAATAGGATGTTGTATTACACAAGAGTTCACTTTCATCTAGAGTATCAGCTTCATCCTACCTCTCAAGGGAGAATACCAGATAAGACAAGCCTATGGTCTGCTCTTTTATTAACATTCTTATATTTTTGCATGTGATACTTTGCTTCTTATCAGTTCCTTTTACTATTAGAGAACTTCATGTTTGATATCTTACATGTTATGACCCTTTATCCTACTTGTTTCCACAGGAAACATATCTCTTATTGTCTCCTAATTTCAGTTTAAAATGTTGTTTAATTTAATATCCTACACTCCCAAAATTGTGTGCTGAGAAACTGCAAAGTCCCCTTAGTAAAGCAGAAGATTAAATATTATACAAAGTATCTGTCAGTGTTTTTTTCACTAGACACTTATGCATTGTGAAATTTATGCAGTTTGATTTTTGGTGGCACACAGCATTACTCTGTAATACTAATCGTATATTCAAACATGCAAAGCAGTTCATTCTCTTTTCAAAAAACCCAAACAAACATTAAGTCTAACAATCAATTTACTTTCTTGTTATATGCACACAGTACTGCTAACAACATTCTAAATTCTGAGAGGGAAATGAACTCATGCAAAGGGCTACATTTACAAAGAAACTTATAAATATCTACCCACATCATAGGAGTATTTGCATTTGATACTCCTCTGTGAAAGAATTTCTGTTCAATTTAATATAGTGGCAATACTCCTTGCTGTTATTTTTACACTGTTTTACATACCTAATGTTTGTGGGTGTCACAAAGATATAAGGCACCAGCTGTGCCCATCTACCCTAAGTCCCAGCTCTCTGCTTGATGTGGTTAAATATGATGGCCTTTGGAATCCTGCCAACGCCACTAGCAATAAACATGGTGGAATTTAAGATCTAGTGGATTCCTCCTGTCCCAGTCCCACAGATGTGAAGCTGCTGCTGTTTTATGCTCCCAGATCCAGGCAGTACTTCCAATAGAGACACATAAACATATACAATGCACATACAGCCAGACACACAGACCGGTATGGTTGGACTTTTACATAAATGTTTGCACTGTATATGTTCACAGTTCTTGGTAACATCATTCCTGAGATATTCATAAATAAACCAAAAATTCTTTATGTATCAATTACCATGAGTTTTATTCTATATGAAAAATAATGTTCTGTACTTTACACCTTGGAGGGCTTCAAGAATGGGATATTTAGAACAATATTAAATAGATAAACATGTAGAATCACACGTGTGTTTGGCAACCAGAAATGTAATGTCAGCTTTGCAATAGTCCAGCAATGTTATTCTATCATTGTAATGTGAAACCACACTTGAAACAGAACATTCATACTCCACCCCAATCTTTTTTCATTTACAGAAATAGGATCTTAATTTGGGAAGGTATAACATAAAATGAGGCTAAGGTTTGTATTTCTAATGTAGCACAATGTTAGGTTATTGAACTGTCTCTTGTGCTGCGCTTCCAGCCCCTCAGTTTAAGAAGGACATCGAGACACTTGAACGTGTCCAGAGAAGGGCAACAAGGCTGGGGAGAGGCCTTGAGCACAAGCCCTATGAGGAGAGGCTGAGGGAGCTGGGGTTGTTTAGCCTGGAGAAGAGAAGGATCAGGGGTGACCTCATTGCCCTCTACAACTACCTGAAAGGTGGTTGTAGACAGGAAGGGGTTGGTCTCTTCTCCCAGGCAACCAGCACCAGAACAAGGGGACACAGTCTCAAGCTGTGCCAGGGGAGGTTTAGACTCGAGGTGAGGAAAAAATTCTTCACTGAGCGAGTCATTCGTCATTGGAATGGGCTGCCCAGGGAGGTGGGGGAGTCACCATCCCTGGAGGTGTTCAAGGGGAGATTGGACGTGGCACTTGGTGCCATGGTCTAGTTGTGGGGTCTGTTGGGACAGGTTGGACTTGATGATCCTTGGGGTTTCTTCCAACCTTGGTTATACTGTGATACTGTGATACTGTGAAACAGCTAGTGACTCAAAAACCTGGGAGAAAAAAGCACCCCAAACCTGGCTCTTGGAAAAGAACTTATACTGGCTTTCTATACCCAGCAAGAGATATCTTTACCATCTATGAGTTCTTTATTCACATATGTCTATCTTTCTTTTCTTGATGACCTTGCTTTCCCTGCAAGCTTTTAGTAATCACTCCAGAATTCAGCTCTCTGATCTTGACAACCCACATGAATTTTGTGAAGTGAGTGTTGATTCAGTGAAAAGTCAAATTCTCACACATGAGATATAAAGCTGCTACCCTTGCTGTTGCATGAAGGTAAGATTTAGGGGTAACAAATTCGTTTATCTTCTGTCAAAGTCTACTAGTGACCAGTTTGGTGTTTGCAAAGGTGGTTTCAATCTCATCATCTAGGCAATTTATGAAGATGTTGGACAGTGCGAGGTCCAGTTTCAATCCCTGAGGGATCAATATAAATCATCAATTACTACCCTCTGAGTATGATTTTTTAGCCAATTTCCTATCTATCTCACAGACCACCCATCCAGTCTGTGTCTTGACAGTTTGTCCAGGAGAAGGCTGTGGGAAACTTCATCAAACACTTTGCTCATATCCAGGTAAGCAACATAAAATGCTCTCCCTGTGCTAAAAGAACATGTCAATTTTTTCAGAGGGTGATTTGGGTTAGTCTGGCATGTCTTACCTTTTTGGACACTCTTCACTAGTGTGTCTGAATATTCACTTTCTTTCATTAGCTGCCATTTAATGTTTCTTAGAGTGGCACTTTTTATTAGCCACTAGTTTGTTTGGGTCTTAGAAATCTCATTCTGAATGTTGCTTTCTTCTTCGGGTGACTTTCTAAGGTTAACTTTCTCACTAGAGAAAACAAGCAGCAAAAGTGAGTGAGCCTGATGCCAGAAGGGGTCTTTTGCTGTAATCTAATTCCATACTTGCTTTATTTCCAGGACAATCAGTTGTTTTTTCAACCCTCTTTTCTCTCTATCAACTATGCCAGGTGGAAACTGGAGACGTCTGCTATTAATTACTGCTTAATACCTGAGTCAAAGCTGCATGGCGCTTGTCTGCCCTGCAAAGAGAATGCTGTATAAACCTTCCTGACTGTCAAATATTTTAGGACAGTGTATCTAGAAATAAAATAGAGTGCTTCCCTCTCCCTGGGCTTTTAGTGTTGGCAGAAGAAGTGACTAGTTGTTTGCGAACAGCTTTTAATTCCTAAGACCGTTGCATGTTCTAGCTGATTAGAGTTTTCACAGGTTGGTTGATTTTTCACTGAAATCAAAGATCTACAACAAACTCTTGCCAGTATTTACCTATTTTTTCCTGCTTGGTAGGTGACAGAATAAAGACTTTAACCTATCAAATGTGTTACCAGTGCAGATTATTTAACATCCTTCTGTAGACCATCTTTTCAAAGGTCACAAAAGGACAAGAGCAAGCAGAGTGTATTTGTGCCAATATTATGATTTAAAAGGTACAGGTCTAATCAGGAATGACAGAAAACTTCTTCATTGAAGAAGTGCTCTTGTCTGTTACATTAACGAGTTTTTCACTGATGCAGATTGCTGTGTGAGGCAGTTCAAGCTCAGTCTGTAGGCTGGAGCTGAGGAGACTTTTTATAGATGTTTATTACTCTGAAAAAGCTCATAGCCTTTTCTTCATTTAGTAATTAAAAAGATTCTCCTGTATGCCATGATATAATTAGTTTTGTCACAGTGATATTTTTCTGTTACTGCAAAGAATATTATAGCAGCAGTAAGACTGACCAGATCAGGAACTATGGGACAGTGACATTGTCAGTAGTGAAAGACTATGTGTGTCCAAATCCAGAAGCTGGGAAGGAGACACATTTCTTTTGAACACTCCCATGAGTGAAATTAAGACACAAACAAGGTCATATATCAAGACAAGACTATTTATTAAAGAGAGGGAATGGAGCAAACAAAACAGAGGAAGAAAGAAAAGGCAGAGACAAAGGGAGAGAGAATGCAGAGAAAGCTGGAGAGGTAATTACCACACACAGTCTGTCTTTGTTGGGAGGGAGGGGGGAGAGATGTTCCTGGCCTGTTGGCTCCAGCCTGAGATGTCCCAGGTTATGTTCCCACCACCACCACCTCCCCGTAAACTGACATAGTTCAGGGCTTTTATATTGTTTGTAGCTCCACTTGGCTCACATAAACAATGCATACATGTACTTCCAGGGGGTCCTCGTCTAGTGGACTCCACCCCTCTTTGCCATCCACTACCCACTACACCCCCTGGGCAGCTGCTGTCTCAGAGGGCACACACAACACATCAAGTGGGTCCTTCAGGATGATCTTATTTTTGTTGAGACACATCTCAGTCCTTAATGCAATCATCACAACCACAAGGTGACTTACATGTTCAAGGGAGGATTCCCTCAACATTTCACTACACTTGGAAGAATTACAAACTTTTGGTTGCTCTGAAATTTCATAGTTTAGGTGTTGGCTCAGATGTTGAAATTACAGTCTTGAACAGGAAACTGCATCTCAGCAATGTTTGCTAGCAACTTGTTACAGAGGAGTCAGGACTCACTAACAGCTGTAGTGCTTCTTTTTCTGTATGTAACAGGAAAAAAATCTCTTCAGAAGCCTGTTTTTCTTTCTTTATACAGAGCTCTTCAGCTATGCAGACAAGACTTGTATTCATTTATTTGAAAATTTGAGAAACGATGTTATGCAACAAGAACTGTTTCTCAATGAAGATACATTATGCCTTTACTTATCAAGTTTTTAACTGGAATCAGACAATCACAAAAGGATTTACTCTGGAGGTGTTCAATTCAACTTCCTACTCCAAGAATGTCAAAATTGAAAGCCATGTTTGATTGCTCAGGATCTTGCCCACTAGTGTCTGAAGATCTCTAAGGATAGACATTCCACAGCTTCTCTCAGCAATGTTTCCCAGTGTTAAACCATTTTCATGGTGATGATTTTTTCCTTGTCTTCATCAAACACTGGTTTGAAACTAAGCAGATCACAACATCTAGTTTCCATCTCAAACATAGCTGTACTTTGTCTTGTAACACTGTAGGTGATTTCTCATGGTGTTGATTTCTAACATAAATCATCTTCTGCAATCATTCACTGGTACTCTTGGGTTCCCAGTTAATGGTCAAAATGTCACAATTTTTGCATACATAACTGTCCCCACCTGGCCAGCATACAGCAAATTCATCAATGTTTTTGATTACCTCTGGTCAGCCTGTTTCCTGCTGTGGTGCTCCTTCCAGCATTGCATTACAACACCTAAACATTGAAGAGAATATTTAGCAACCAGTGACAGCACCTTATTAAAGAAATACCATCTTAGGAACTTGAATCTAGCATCAGCCACAATACTGATTTGTTGTAGCACATGCAAGAAGCCTCAAGGTTTATTGCAAAGTCACAGAAGTATCACAGAGAACATATTCATGGACCAGATCCGTTCATTTATTGCTGCATCCCAAGGGTGTGTATACTGGCAGAAGATCCTAATTTTAGCTAGCACTGGTGTAGTTCATTGGCTTTTTAATGTGCTGCTCTCACAGGGAAGGTTTACATCTGCTTAATTAACAATTGCCTGAAGCCACTTTCCTCAATAACATTTTATATGTTCTTTCTTCCAGAACTATTACTGATTTTAAACTTGAAGCAGTGAGAGGTCTCCTTGAAACCATTGTAAAGTATGTGAAAACACCTCTAGAAAATACTCAGCAGCTTGTCTTAGGGAGGACCTTGAACTCAGCAAAGTGATTAGAGGAAAGTTCTGGCCCTTAGTCCAACTTTGCCCTTTGTACCAATAATAGTGCTTCTTTCGTATTCTCTCCAACAATTTCTTTATTGCCCTAACCATTCTTTTCCCCAGCTACAACCTAATAAGATCTAAAAGACACCACTCACTACTCCAACCGTGACCTACATTTCAAGAAGGGAAAGAAACAGAGCTGCTGCTTCTTGCACTTCTATATGATGATAGAAAACCTACTATTCAACATGGCCTGACCTGCTGTGCTTTTCCATAGTCATCATCGGCTGTAATCCATTTTCTTCTTCCCCTTTCCTCCTTTCATCCTTGTTTAACAACTGCCTTTTAACTAAATTCCCTGTTCTACTTAAGACAGCCAGCACCTCAGAAAAATGATTAATTTCTACAACAGTCTGACTATTTTTCAATAACACTGACATCAACCAATTACTTTCTTACTGACACTTACAGAAACTTCTGCAGCAGGGGTGGGAATTTTGGGGCCAGCCAGATTTTCTACCCAGGGTGTTAATCAATAGCTAAGCATTAAAAATGGTCTAGGCTCAGCAGGAACTTCGTGGGAAAATCAAAATTCTCCCCAAGAGCTCCTGTTTCAATCTGTCAAATACTTAATTGTGAGGATATATATATGTTCAATCACTTACTTTCATGTAAGTCATCTAGGAAACCATTTTAACATTCCCCTGAGTGGTAAATGAAATGAGGTCATTCTAACAAACTGTACTTTTAATTGTAAGGCACCATGGTGCTCTGGTTACTTGCAGTTTTCTTCTAGACTAGTGATGAAAGAAAACCTAATCCAAAGCAGAATTTCTTTTAAAAAACATCGTGAGAGACAGATAAATAGTCCTCTGTGACCACTGGAAAGATGCAACAAGAAAATGGAACTTAATGTATATAAAGACTTGATAGCAGGGCAATGGGGAAAACACTAAAACTGTAGGACAGTAGAGGAGTGAAACAGAAAACAAGCAAACAAACAAAACCCTCAGGGAAACTGTTCTTCAGCGTTTGAGACACATCAGTGTGTGTGAAGTCTCTTGGACAAGGCCACTTCCGGATCTCCATCTCTGTGACTTTAGTTAGTGAGGTTGTAGGAAGTGATCTCAAAAAAAATAGATGGAGCTACAGCTGAATATCCATACATCTCCATACACTCTGAATGAACAGCAGTTTTCAATTGGCAGCAGCACCAAGTGTAGGATAAAAACAACATGTAGGATAAAGCCACTTTGATACAGAGCATATTTAGGTGTTATTCACCTAGAGGATATCTCATATAAACTATCATTTCCAATTAAGAAATGAAAATTAAATGTAATAGCATTTATCTATGCCAGAAAAAGATATGCTATTAAGCTTGTATCATGTATAATTACTGTTACATTAGGCTGCAGCAGGTCAGACAATCACCAATAGAACATAGCAAATAAAATCCCAGTGGGAATAACAATATCTCTCAATGAGAACCAATAAGAACTTTAGTTTTAATCACTTTGAATTTGTTTATGCATTCATACATTCCCTTATGTTCTTGGAATTATGCTTAACCTTGAGTAACCTTGGTAACATGCTTTATTATTTAATGAGTGTGCATGGAAGAGTGAAGGTTAATGAGGTATTACTATGACTTATCCACTTTAAAAATATTTATCTTGAACTGTACTTCTTGGGGTGTTTCAGGCTTATGTGCTTTGGTGGCAGACAAAGTGATCTAGTGATCTGCTTTTTGTTGAATGAAAAGGACATCAGACACAGCATACCTGAGTCACATAAAACATAATTGTAACATCAGTTACAATGGTTTTGTAAAAGTAATATATGAATACATTATCCTAAAATATATGAACATCCCTGAAAACAGTTGCACCATTACTTCAGAAACTGGTTTGAGGGTTGGGGTTTTTTTGCCTTTTTTTTTTTTTTTAATACAGCTCATTATAAGGAGGATTTAACTGATTCTGTAAGCACTTTCAATTAAAACACCAGTGGAGAAGAATGGATGTTGAACTCCTTTTTTTTTTTTTTTTCCAGATAAGCATGTGTCTTAGAATTATTTGTCCAGCAAAATTGTTCATGGGCCATGGCTTCCACATGCAGGGACACTTTGTCTGATGGAACTCTGCAAGTACTTCTGGTTGATACATTTGTGGTTTTCCTTGCAGTTATATGTTGTTGAAAGTCCTTTGTTTTAAAACTTTGATTTGTGGCACAGTTAAGTGGAACTGTTCATATATGACTATATAATGCTGGAAAAGAGGGCTTTTTTTTACCTTTTTCCTTACTAGTAGTCAGTCTGCTTGTGATTATTCTTTGATGACCAAATATATTTTATATAGAGAAATACGAGTTCAGAGACGGGGGAGAAGGCAAGCTGATGGACAGGAGATTTGTGGGGTACTTACAGAAGAAATATTTGGAAGATTTTAAACATCATATCAATGATTGACAGCAGTATTTATGGAAGAATTATGCCTTTTCTGTCTTTAAGTATAAAATGTTTCTTTTCAAAATTATAGCAAGGAAGAGGTTTCCTGGGTTGCTTCTTTTCTTCTCACAGGCAACTACATTAAAAATGCCTCTGTGTTCTATGCTCCCACATGGATGCAAATTCCTCTATTATTTATTGACCTGTGAAGCACTCCTTATCCCCAGCTAGTGGTAAAGATAAATCCCATTGTTTGCCATTTTTCTCTCACAGGTACTATGAAATTTCTTCCTGAAAAAAAAAATATATAAAATTGTCTTTGAAAAAGTCCAGGTTCTTTTTCCTCTCTAGAATTAGATGCCCTAGCTGATATTATTGGTAGCATAAAGCAATCCTTTGGTTATGTAAATCATTTGAAACTTAGATTATTGAAGCATTAAAATCTCAACAACCTCTAATGTTAGGAATTAAGTAAGATGTCTATCAATCTATCCAGAGTAGGCAATTTCTGGAGTATAGCTGCATAAACATGAGAAACTGCTGCTAAAAATATTTCCATGAGAGAGCTATGCTAAATTGAAATATGATTCATGTTGAAAAATTACATTCCTGTCTGAAATGTGATGCCAAAATATTGATATTCTGTATGAAAGACACTTTAGATGACATCCCTGTCACTTCCTCGTTTTTACCAGAGCAACTCTGTGATGCTTACAACTGATTCTAAAACTAAAGGTTAAAAACTTTTTCATTTCAAGTATATTAAAGTGAAGGCAGTTTCTTACATGGGAAATGTTGGGGGGCAGGGTATGATGTGATGATTTAACACAGATTTATTTTTTCAGTTGCTTATTTTTAGATTCATATGGTTCATCGGGTTTTGCCCAGAAAACCATTAAAATTAGTAAAGGTAAAAAGTGCTGGCACAAAGTCAAGCAGAATCTGAATTTATTCTGTTTCAGAAATTAAAATATAAACAGTGATAGAACTCCAGCACAGAATAAATGGCAAATACTGCTTGCATCTTAGATGCATCTTGGAGGTCCAGGAAGCAATTGTTGTGGTTACCCAGGTTATCACTGGTTCAGCTGCATCAGATCCTAACTGCAGTGCTGTACCTTCAGATTTCCTAGTGTAACGTGAAAGCTAATCATTTAATGCTCTCTAGCAATGTCTTTTAAAATGTGAAATAAATACTTGTTTTTTCAACCAACAGGGTCTGTGTGAATCTTGATCTGACGGCACTGATGACAAATGTGAAAGCTAACTGCTGTAAAATTAATAACTTCAAAGGTATCAAACTGCTATTCCTTTTTACTAGAACAATTAATTGGCTGGGCTCAAGTGGTTCAATTTATTATTGATAATTTTTATATATAGTTTATTTTTGCTCACGGATCTAGTAGTATAGTTCTATAATCATCTCTGGGAAAAAAAAATGAAATACTTGCAATTTTCGTCCCCTGAAATATAGGGCACACATTAAAATTCATTTCAAATTAAAATTATGCATTTCTGGATTGCTGCTTTTTAAATGCATTTGATTCCTTTATTCTATAGAAAATTTATTTCTGAGTTTGCATCAAAGTTTGCCCAAAAATGTATTTCTTTTTCATAGCCTAATTATGAGGCAATCAATGCTGCCTTTGAAGGTCATCTTAAGTAATTAGCCAGGAACAGTCAGCAAATTTGTAGTTTTGCTTTACTCTGCATATCTTGATGAATAATTCAACTTTATCATACAACCAGCACAATGAGTTTCAGGAGTAATATTAGTGAAGAGATTAAGATGATTAAGATGTTAGCACACAGAGAAGATGCAGAGAGCTCACTGGAGTGATGCACAGAAAATTTCAGGTTGGAAAAGACCCTCAGGATCACCAAGTCTAATTGATAACCCTGCTTTACAAGGTTCACCCCTAAAGCACAACCCCAAGCATCAAATGACCTTTAAACACATTCAAGGATGGTGACTCATCCACCTCCCTGGGCAACCCATTCCAATGCCTGACCACTCTTTCCGTGAAAAATTGTGTCCCAGTGTCCAGTCTAAGCCTACCCAGTCACAGCTTGAGGCCATTCCCTCTTGTTCTATCACTAATTACCTGTGAGAAGAGATGTCTATTCAATACATGCTGCCATCACACCAGCTTCAAAATGAAAGTGCTGGCTAGAGCCAAGAATCATGGGGCTTAAAGTTCAGATTTTAACATGAGAAGCTTCATGTTCCAGTTGCTGCTTCCAATTCGTTGTTGGTCTTTTTCTGCTGGGCTGGCTGCTGCGTGCTTGGGTCAGGGGGAATCACTGCCTTCTGCTGCTGGTTTTGCTTTTGCTAAGGTAACTGTATAGAGTACGATATCAGGAAACTCATTATCTCAACCCAGAGAGGTTTTTTGGTGCTACTTTCCCTCCCATCTGTGTGGGGGTAGGGGAGCTGATGAGAGGGAGCTGTGTTAACCCAGGACACTTCTGCAGCCACATGACCATAAACAGAGGACTTTTATGTTTGTTTGTCTTCTCTACTTCACATCTAAATATGACAGCAAGATATTCAGGCTGGTCACAGAAGAGCTGGAAGACGCTAACCTGAAGCAACTGGTCTATTAAGGAAAGGCAATAACATCTTCACATAGGTTCCGCCAAATGTAGCCAGCATTTTGTACAGTTCTTCAGAACTTGTTGCCTGGCCTCTTCTAAGCATTTACCACCCTACAGGCAGCTGTACATATGTGCATGCCATATTTCAGAGCCCAACCTATATTCCTGACACTACTGACCAGGAGTGGCACAGTGCATTTCTAGCAGTGATTTTGGTGGTCAGCCTGCATTTCCTGAATACCTTGATTGTATGGCATGCTAGTGAGCAGCAAGTCATTTGTCAGATGCAATGAAAATTCTGCCAATGGCCTGCAGAGATCCCAGTGTTTCTGGCAAAATGCAGTAGCGGCCAAGAATCAGAGTTACTACCAGCCTGCAGAGATGCAAAAAAGGAAGCCATGTGGCCTGGGTTTACTGTAGGCAGCAGATAAAAACTGCCTGGCTGCATCCCTTTATGGAGATTAGTGAAGGAGTCATGTCACATAGGGAGCTAATAATACTGAGCACCTTGTGTACTGTGCTAGAAAGGCATCTTGATGAATAGGCACAAAGATCTTTGTGATGTGGTACACAGAAAGATATTCCTTCAAGTGCAATGCTGTATAGGCATTGCACTTCTCTCTAGAGTGCTTTGTGCAATATAGACATGAATGAATACACACAACCAGTTCTGTGAGGCAGAGAAAACTCTCAGAGCTGAAAACTGACAGCATCTATTGAAACAAAATATTAAATTTAAGATGGTAAAGAATAAGAAAATACTTTTTTTTTCTTCACTTTGTTGTTTGGTTGGGGTTTTTTAAGGAACTAAGTGATCATATAGTTTTCCTTGAAGAGACAGACACTGCACCAAAATGAAAATGTCCAGTGCAGACAGAAAATAAGGACGACTAGATGAAATAATACTCTCATTATTTCTGGACCTGAATTGCAATATCACAGTACTGTTATAACAGAATGATTTAGCTTAATATAATACTCCCAGTATAATATAACAGTTGTCTTATTTTCCTGTTAACAATGTTTCTCTCCACAGCTGAAGTAACTCTTCAGGGTTCTGCAAGAGTGATGTATAGAAACTTCTGCTAGTCAACAGTGATTACTACTGAGGAAACCATTCTTCATCCATACTTCATTGTCTAGGATATATACCAACATTTCTTGGTGAAAGGGAGCAAAACAAAAAGAGAAAGGCAAAGACAGGGAATGGCTGAGGGAGTTATTCACATTCTCCACAGATTTTTCACTGCAAACACAGGAATATGAAGACGTTAAATTAATGTCTGTGATTAGGCAAATCAACCTTCAAACACTACCCAAATTCAGTGTAGAGTACCAAAGTACTTTCATTTTCACTAGCCTCTTGGAAGTAGTTGAGCTGTGCTATGATGTGAGCACGATCTGAAAGTTAAGACTAAAAGAAACGCATGTGGTTAATACCTACTTGGTTCTTTTGAGTTTAAACAAAAGGCTTCTATTGGAACAACTTCTGTTATGGAAACAGATTTGGATTTACTTGGCACTGGAGCAGAAGGGTTTTTGAGGACTCTAGTCCCCTTTAGTTAATGGCAATCATAGTCTTGTGTTGGCTTCCTCTTACTGTCTTGTCTCACCTCTGCCATGTTTAGACTGGAGCTGCTTGCCCTTGGTGAAATCTGACCCCACAGAAATCAATATTTCTGTCATTGATTTCTATGTTTTCCACAAGCATCCTATGTGCTTCACTGACAAAAACATATCAGGATCATACTTCTGAGCTACAGCAGGCAAAAGAACTATCTGTATGGGCATATAGGTTTGTGTGAAAAGAGACACAGACTTTTCTGTTTGCCCATAGTCTTTACATGCCATAAGTCTCTACAAACATCTCTGAGTTTTCTAGTGTTTAAAATCATTACATGGCTTCAGTTTCAAACATAATTTAATAATTTAAACGTTTATTTAACTTGCCTAAACCTTTGAGCTAAATCTAAACAAGAATACCACTTTTCATTCTACCATGGCAATGGGTGGGTTTCCCATATTTTTATTTCTCAGTGATATTAGACACACACACAAAAAAAAGGAGAAATCACGAAACTAACATCTTTTTGAACACCAGATTTGGAAAGGACTGCTCAATGTACAACTTTTGGAGAGAGCAATTTGATTTGTGACAGTTTTAGACTTTCATATTGACAAATTATGTGAAAAAATGTACTTTTCCTTTTGCATGTTTCTATTCTTATAACTTCTGTCATGCCATTATGAATCATGTTTATTTAACAAAAAATCCAAATTAAATTCCACTTTATGTACTTGAAATATGATGGATTTTCTATAGCTTTCAGAATGTCAGTTGAAGATCTTCCTGTGCTAGTTACAAAAGGCTAAAACAATTTCAAAGTAATTACTGAACTGACACAGCCCTTCTAAATGCAACCATTTCACAACATTTCTGTGCCCTTCTGGAAAAAAGACAGATGTGCACACCCTGGGATTAGATATGGCATTCATTCCCAAGGCTGCTTATCTTAACCTCATGGACTCAGGACTCAAATACACTATCAGTAAGGCTTTTGAGCAAAAAACTTTATTTATGCGAGTTGTCCTCTTGTCTTCAGGACTTCCCACCCATAAAAATGAGAAACATTATTGCTATTCTCTGTGACACTTTAAAGCTTGTAAAGATGAATTCATTAAGCAGTTGAATGTTGAATATCATAGCAATAAGTGCAGTAAAGACCATGAAGACACTATTATTACTGTCAGAGAGGGATTTGGATGTGTTTCAGTTAATAAACCATGCAACCACATGCTGAATGAGTATAAAAAGACATACAGGACAGCTGGCTCCTCCCTTGAGCACCACGTATCCTGTGTTGCAAGGCCTTGATCCAAAATCAGTGAAAAGTTCTAGGTAACAGCAGTCAGCTGTGGACTAGCTCTTGGTGAGAAAGGCATCTGCTCTAAAATTAGCAGAGAACAGCATCTGAAAGACAACATATACTCACACAGGCAGGAAGGATCCTGGCATCACAGAAAAATTTGGGTTGGAAGGGTCTTCCGTCAGTCTGTAGCCCAACCTTCTGCTCAAAGTAGGACCTACTTCATGGCTAGAACAGGTTGCTCGGGACCTTCCCCTCTTGAGTTTTTTTAATCAATGACATTTTTAAAGCCATCAATATAGAATAGAATAGAGTAGAATAGAGTAGAATAGAATAGAATAGAATAGAATAGAATAGACCAGACCAAGTTGGAAGAGACCCTCAAGATCATCATGTCCTACCTATCAACCAATCCAACCCACCTAATCAACTAAACTATGGCCCCAAGCACCCCATCAAGTCTCCTCCTGAAAACCTCCAATGATGGTGACTCCACCACCTCCCCGGGCAGCCCATTCCAATGGGCAATCACTCTCTCTGTATAGAACTTCTTCCTAATATCCAGCCTAAACCTCCCCTGGTGCAGCCTGAGACTGTGTCCTCTTGTTCTGGTGCTGGTTGCCTGGGAGAAGAGACCAAGCTCTGCCTGTCTACAACCTCCCTTCAGGTAGTTGTAGAGAGCAATAAGGTCACCCCTGAGTCTCCTCTTCTCCAGGCTAAGCAACCCCAGCTCCCTCAGCTTCTCCTTTCAAGCAACCTTTTCCAGTGCCCAACCACTCTTGCTGTGAAACCTACATAAAGAATCATAGTTCAGCCACTTTCTAGCTTTTTGATGTCAGATTTTCAGGTATTCTTTTAGAATACCCATTTTCTCAACTTGATATCCATGGTCATGCACCTGTATGAGTAAGCTCTTTGATACAGAGTTGCATTTTGCACAAACCTTTTTATAGTGTCCATTCTTAAATTGGTGAGTTTGGTAACATCAGCCATAAAATTAGGACATAAAGCAAGCAGTATGCAGTTATGTTTTATAATTAGATTGATTGATTGATATATAATTGCATATTCTATGTTCCACTATAATGCTTATCCATGATCCTTGACCTGGTACAAGTCGTTAGCCCTTTTCAAAAGCCAGACTTCATGACTGTAACCTGCACATGATATCTGAAAGTTCTTACAAAGTCACATTTTCTGGGGTGTTTGATTTTTCTGAACCATTTCATGATCATGGAAATGGAGTTGGGTCATTTTGCAGACACTCTAATTGTTAACATATTCTCATTATTTGTTGGTATTAGGTGTTATGAAGTGTAACAGAACCATGAGTTTTGAGAAATGTAAGCTATTTTTTTTATCAAAGGTACACACTGGGTACCAGCTCCAGTGCAGAGCCCTTGACAAAGCTCACTGAGACTAAACTTCACAGCTCTTCTGGTATCTGAATATGCAGTTTGTGGTAACATCAGCAATATCAGCTTCTTAACCCATACATTTGAAGTCTTTCTCTCCCAGTCCTTTCATTTCTGAACCTTGAAGACAGTATTATGCTGTGCCTGCCTAGTTTCAGCAAAGGAATTAAGAAAATTAAGATAGATAGAGAAGTAGTAAAATAGCAAATAGAAACCAAACCAATCTCCTTTTAGCTAGTAACTGATATCTAAAAGCTTAAACTTTCATCCTCTTTCCAAACAGTATATCTTATCTCTTCAGTAAATACTGCAAATTTAGCACTGTTGAAATTTGGAATACAGCCATCCACATGTAAACACATTTTCACATTATTTTGGTTGGCACTTGCTACAACCATATGCTAGGGGTTTTTCAGTTAAAAGAAAATCCCCTCAAAAATAGTTCCAGTTATTCACACGGAGTAAAACAGCTTTCACAGTTCTAAAGTTTCAATTAACTACCAAAGTATAAAGAATAGTTTTCTGCCCTCCCTCAGCTATGTTAATAACGTATATACAGTGGATTTTAATAGCCATTTTTACTTCTTTATGAAGACATTTTTCAGTCATTTTTGCTATGAAAATCAAGGTTTTGATGCAGCAAGGATTGGTCATTTCTAAATCACGTTGACAAAAAACAAGCATTCCACTCTGCTTTGCCAGTTACCAGGGTTGCAGTCCTCATCTATGTAGCACAGAGTGACAATGCAGCTAAAAATCAAGTGCAATTCTTTGTTTTCTGACTACATACAAAGTTTTTTATTATCAAATAGACAACATTTGAAGTATCAGAAAAGGGTTTATATTGTTTTCACTGTCAGCTTCCAGCTGAAAAATGTACCTTGTAAATATGTGTTGTGCTAATTAAGAATAGGTTAAAATGCGAGCACCATACCTCAGACATTAAGAAATCTGTTTTCACACCTCCTTTTGCTTTTGTCCCTATTGTGGTTTATTGAACAATGTTGGATGCTGAGTGTGGATCTGCCTCTTCTAGTTATTATAAAGCAATCAATCATTGTTGAACTATATATGTAACTGCAGGGTTGATCTGCTGCCACTAGTGTCATCATTTCTCAGTCAGAAGAGGAAGCAGCCCAGGTTGCATTGCCTTCTTTGCCCTAAAACATTTAAAGCAGCTGTTCCAGTCTTCCAACAACTTTCAATTTGCCAGGCTCTTAGTTTTCTGGAAAAGGCTCAAAAATATTTTCTTGATTGAAACCAAATATTTATTTGATAATCACTAGAGAGAAAATAAACATATGAAAGAGCCAGCCATGTGATGTGGCTCTATTTCAAATACTTGCTTCCAGCAGCAACTCTACTGATGATACTGCTGAAGGGGTTGCGGAGAGCCATGGCCACTTTGCTGCACTGAGGAAGGTGGGGGGAGCCTTTCCGCCTGTCTCGGTCCGGAGAGGGAAGGAGACAGTTCTTTTGAATATTCCCGTGTTGTGAAAAGAACGGCACAAAATGAGGCCAAAATATCAACAGCTAGACTATTTATTACATAAAATGGAAATAAGAAGGGGAGAGGGAGAAGAGAGAGAGAGAGAGAAGAGAGAGAGAGAAGAGGAAAGGAATCATATTACCACACCCCTCACCCACCCCGAGACAGTTTGAGTCTGTGGAGGAAAGGTGTCTTTCTTACACCGCCAAAGCCACCAGCTGAATGCTTTCGTGCGTCAGTAAACATTGTAACTGTAGTTATACAGAGTGCAATGGCATTACACTAAATACTTTGTCACCTCCCCACTCCTCTTATCAAAACTAATACACAGACTATTGGTAACGCCACCTAATAGAGGTGGAAGCTATGACCTGGTTTGACTCATTTGATTGATATGTACAGTTACCATCAGGAGCTGAATCTTCAGATATTAACCAGGGATTCTTAGGTGGAAGCAGAGTGAATGTACATTAATAGTGTTAGCTATTGCCCCTCTTGCTTTTATCACTAATGCTCTGTGCTTTCCTCTATATTTGGTAAATTACTGTTAGAAGTATTGTCATGGTCTTTAGCAAAATCTTTCTGCTCCCACCCTCTGCACCACCCCTCTCACCCCATTTCCTTTGTCATTTTCAATAAACACTGAATACATGTGAAGATTCTGGTTGATCTCCAATGCAAAGGTGGTTTATTCCTCTCCCACAGTTTTTCCTTCTTTTCCACATGGAGAGGTTAGGGGTTGGGGAGGGCAACGCAACAGAAGCAGTGTGACTCTAACAAACTGCACTAGCTTGTATAAGCTTCAGTACTTAATCTAACAGCCTCATGAGCCTGATGCAGCTTGACATAAAGTGAAGAACTCTCTCTGTTCCATATACATCAGTGCTGACTTTTCTGAGCACTGAGACAATGATTATTCTAAGTGGAGACTAATTTCTATAGCAAAACCACAGACGTCTAGATGTTTTGGGGAGCAATAGAGGTACTGTCAAGAGCATGTGTGTATGAACACAGACACATATATGGTAAAGACTTCTTTAGTAGCAAAATGAGTGCTACATCAGTGTTCGTTCTTTTCTACTTTGCAGACACTTCCACATCTCCCTTTTTCAGTGGTCCCAGTGATCAAAACACTTGTAGCCTCCTAATCTTGTCTAAAGACGTGATTGGTTTGGATGTGAATCAGCTTCTAGAGAACACTAGCAGCTGAAATCAGTGAGAGGTTTCAGGAAGCTGTTGTTTGCCTCCATGTTAGTGGCCACCTTTGTACTATCATCCCTGCTACCTCATCTTCACAGTACTCAGTTCAGCCTTGGCTTAGATCTGTCAGTGTTTCTCCAAACATTCCGCTAAGCCTCTTCCTCTTCCCTGAAAAACCTTCGTATGGATACACTGACTGATTACAACAGTTTTATATGAGACAAGAAATACATTGCTTTAGAGCCTTCCAGCAATTTGATTTACAGCAGTGTAAACACTCTGGCAACTGTTTGCAGTAAGTTATGGGTCCAGGCTACAGTATCTTGCACATGTTAATGTGGCAGGAAACTCTTTTGGATTGCAAAGCTTTTTCTGGGCCTTTCCCACTCTTCTGGGTTCACTTTTTTTGATAAAAGGATGTTTTGTCACACTGAGAAAACTGTCTGATGGGAAAGTCCTTCTTCATGTACTTGGTGTTTCTGCCCTGAGACAGCAGATTTATAATCATTTTAGATAAATTTAATCATTTTTCCACCACTCTTATCCTCATAATAAGAGAGTAATAAATGTTCCTAGTGATTTTTTTGACTAAATTATGATATAAAATAGCAGCATTAACAGTCATAAAGAATTTCGTTCATTGTTTTTAAACATGCTGAGATCACATCATGCAAATAAATCTTGTGAAAAAGACTGAACACTGTACCTATACACTTTTCAATCTTTCTGTTTCTGCTTAAATTTATTAACTATCTTGGATCCCTTTTTTTGAAATCATGTTGTCACAGGGAAGAATTTGTGAGTATTCTGTCAACATACCTAATAGTTTAATGCTGTTTTAACGTTTCTGGGTTTATGCCTCTCTTTATTCTTCTTCAGGTTCTTGCTTCAGTTTTGCACTGAGCTAAGAGGGGTTTTTTTGCTCCTTCTTATTTATTTGCTTTTAGGCTTGCAAACATTTTTTAGTGTGGTCCAGAAATCAATAATGTTTTCCCTTGTAAAACTATTCAGGTTTTCAAAATAAACTTTGAATTCCAAAGGGATGGATGTTAATCTTGAATTGGAAGCTGTGGAAGAGCCTGAAAGTGAATTGTTCAATTCATCAAGCAGAGACATAGGGCAACTTCTGCTAGAGAAACGGAGAAATGAGCAGACTCTTTTTACTGTTTGAACAGCTTGATTACTGTTCAGTCTGCCCAGGCAGGTAGCTTTGCACTCTGCTCAGCTCCACATGGAGTATGTTGGCAATCTTCCTGCAATACTAAACTAGGAAGAACTGACTAAGCACTGGAAGAACAAGTGATCTTGATGAAATGGAGAAACAGACCAAAAAAAAAAAAAAGTCAATTAAATTGCATCTAGATACAATTTAAAAACCATAGATATACATTGTAAGGAACAGGAGGAAAAGATCTGAAGATTATTGTACCAAAAAGCCATTCACTTCCTGTTATGGAAGAGGTAAACATGCAAATATGTACTATAATCTGAAGAGCAGTAAGCAGTCCTCCTGCTCTACTTGGTAAGGCTTTAGTGAGAAAATGTTCATGTTGCAGTGCTTTTTTTTTCCTGAAAGGTCTTCATACAGCTGAGAAAGAGTGACACCCATTAGAATGAAGTCTAGAACTGGCTTTGTTTAGCCTGATGAAGAAAAGACAGAGGTAAAAAGGACAACACTTCACAAATGCATAAAAAGCTTTTGCTAAACTGAAGGCAATAATATCTTCCATGCCCTTGTGACTAGATGAAGCAGAGTCTAACATCATAACAAAGAAGATATAAGTTGGATGTTAGGAAAGAAGAATCCCTTTTAACAGCCAGCCCCAGATGGGATTGCTGGAGAGACTGTGAAGCCGCAGAGGTCCTATAAAACCAAAGTCTGTTGTGAATTTCTTGGGGCATGACATAGCTGACATTTATCTTGCCCAGCTCTATCTGTCAAAAGGCATTCACCATTCAGTTTATCATCTGGGAAGCCATCATAGCCAGTGGAAACAGAATGCTAGAGACAATTTATCTTACCCTAAATGAGATATCTAGACTAGGTAGGGTGAGGGAGTGCAGAATAATCCTAACACAGAGACTGTATGAAGGAACACTGACCCTGAGCAAAGAGCAGAAAATCAAGAAAATGCTTTCTCAATGTGAGTTGACTTTGTAATATTGGTGTAAAAACAATGGTATCTTAACTGATTTGTGCATGAAGTTATTTCCATTTGCAAGCAGTTCAGATATAAGATTAAACCAGGAAGCATTAAATATATATGACCATTTTATATGAAAATTCTTACCTTAGAGAAATATAAACACTTTGTAAAGTAAAGGCCACATACAAGGCCATGTGATCCTTCCTCTGGCATTATTATAATTATTCAATGGGAGTAAATCTGGATCCCAGATATAAGGGAACAACTTTAATATAGCACAGGTACCCTTATCTTTTCAGTTTCCCTCTGTGAGCCAATCTACTCAAACAGACTTACTGTCCAACAGCTACAGTGCATGTTAATGAGTGCTAAATCCATCCAGCAGTTACACTTATATCCCATTTCAGATTAAAAATATAGAGAAAAGTTCCCTTTTCCCAGTAGTAAGTTCACACATGGCTGATGTGGGACTAGAGGGAATATGTATTAACTTTCATAATGGAAAATACACAGGACCTATAAGCTGTCAACTCTCACATCACCCAGCTACAAGAAAACCTTTGAAACCTTTGAGGTTTTGATTACAGCATTGATCTAAACCAGTAGAAAGAGAAGATGAATTTAGTGTATCTGAAAGTAATTGCTTTAGAATTAGTTTGACATTCACACAGATAAACTGGAAAGAAACACTTTCCTCAGTATAGAAGTGAGAGAGAAAATTAGGTTTCACCCAGGCAGAAAAACTTAGAGATTCTAATCCAGGAAAACATATGCTTACAAAATTGACCATGGGTATAGTAACTGATCTTGGACATTGCAGAGTAATTGGCCATCATCCCTTGAGGATTTTGTCCTAAAGCTACAAGCAAAATCTATTAGACCAGCGATTGGGAAAAATGTCATCAGAGTTTGTATTTTTTTGTTCTTGGAAGAACCTCTAATAAATTGGAAGAGACTTGTTTCTTGGAAAAGCACTGTGAAAATTTTGTCTGCTGGAAGATAAAACCATCTGCAAATCAATGGGAGTGAATCAAATTATAAACTTCAACATCATAAAGTGACCTACACATGACATCACTGATTTCCTTAAGAGGCTGGAAGATAATACATATGCTGAAGCACAGGATAAGTATTGGCCTTTGTAATGTACAACATGTTATCCACAGGATGGGAAAGATGAACTACAACTACATGCATCTGCACTTGAAAGATGCTTTTGTTTTTCTTTTAGTAATACATTAATTGGGAAATAAAAGACACACTAAAAAGTCACATTTGACTAAAAACCACTCCTATGGTGTCTCATACAGTTTGATACAAGGAAAAAACCACCATTAAAATTTACATTGTGATTTAAAACTGCCAGTCACAGCATTCTTTATCAAGTGAAAGTATAGTATAAACTAATAAACTGGGAACATTAACATTAAGATTTATCTGCTATAACTTTGGACAGGTTTTCATAGCTCTGATCTATATTAGATACCCTCATTCAGATGAGAATAATCTAACACTAGGATTCTCTTTCTCTCTACCCAGCAGTAAAAGGAATCTAAATAAATAGACTCCTTAGACATCTACAACATAATGTCTACAATAGCACTATTGCAATGTACACTGCAATTTGCAAAAGTCTACATACAGTAAGGTAAATATCTGTCTAAAAAAGTTTCTCTGAATGTGGTCATTTTAGAATTCTTTGTATCCATTAATGTTAGCAGAATGTCTATGGAAATCAGTGTGAAAGGCAGGCCTTTTTCACCTCAAAAGTTTGTGGCAATAGAAAAGAGAATATTTTTATCTTCAATTCTCAGCACACCATACAATGTGTAAGGGTGGGAAGAAACAGTGATGGAACATGGTTGGAAGCACATCATATGGACAGTGCCTTCTTCATAAGAAAAAGCCTATTAGCCAGGCAAAGTACAGCGCTTTCAGGTTTGCTCAAAGCATTAGCCCCAAAGATGCAATATTGCCTTCCACATATGTAGTTTGATCCAGCATTATCTCTGCAGGCTTTACTTTGTATGAAGCAGCATAAGTAAGTATCGACTATCAAAACTTAGAACCTGGGAGATACATCAACTGTTTCAGAAATGCAATCTCAATTTAATTTCAATGTGTTACATAAACTGCAGTTTGCTCATGTAAATTCAATCTTTATGGGGAAAGGTCAAATAGGTCTGCTGGGATCAGAGCTCATAATCCACCAGATCAAGCCATCACTACTGTTACATCCTCTGTGTGTAGGTAGGCTAAGTGTATTGTCATGATACCAACATCCAAAGACAGATGTAAAATCTACAGTCTCAGAAGGCACTGGTAGTTTCAGATGTTCATATGACATCACAGAGACTACTGTCTCTTATGTGCTTATTCTGACATATCGGCCCAGTATTTTTCACATGTTGTTTTGCATGAATAAGAGTGTGCAAAACATCTAACACTACCAAACCCTGTCGCTTATGCTCCACTTTAACTCCATACTTATTGTTAGTATTGTTTGTGTATGTCATGGTGTGTTACTTTCATGCCTTGCAGATCTGAAAGTGAAATGCTGTCCAGTTGTGGGTGGTTGTCAGGTCATAGCATTTCCTGCATTTTACCTCCAGATCAGTGAAGCTGTTAAGAGGTTTACAGTAATGTCTACTAAATGACAATTCTACAGTCTGGTCTTTTGCAATCACAAGGGGTAAAATAAGAGCCTATTGCAAACACGGTAGCCAGTATTACTTAGTAATAATTTTGGTGACATTAAAATTCAGGATACAGATGACATAGAACATGATAGTAGGGAAATTTCTAAACCATTCCAGGATCTCTTTGTCCAAATGATGACTAGACTTCTGGAAACATATAGCCTGACTAATTAGGAGTCTTGCTTGTGTTTGTTGCTGAGCTTTTATGGCTGCTGTCCAAGATGTGTTGCTACAAAGCAATCAATTCTCTAGATCTGTCCAGGCTTCTTCTGAAAGTACATGCCACATCAAAACTTTAATCCATCTAAGTATCTGCAGAAATGTTATATTCTCGTTGCTTGTGTTAGTGGTGGATGGTTTATGTTGGCCACGATTTCAATATTGATGTCATCTGGCTGTATTCATTCTGAAGAGAAAAGAGATTTCATGTAATTAACTTAGATTTCTGCAGGCTCAATAATATCTGGATTGAACTTCACATAGTCTGTTTGGGTTCTTGCCATCGCTTACAAATCTGATTCTCTTCTGCCTGAGTTGATGCTGTTTTTATCACACAATCAGTTCTTTAATACATAGAAACTGCAAAAGTTTTATTGTTCTTTTGCTCAAAGTTTTCATTAACTGTCCCAAATGGAAACATGCACTTGAGATACTTTCTTGTCTAAACCAAATTGCATATATCTGTGATTCTTATCTATTGTGAGAACCCAATTCTCTATTATCTTAAAAGAGTGTGCATGTCAGGGCATGAATGATGGCCCTTAATGACTTTCAGGATCTTTTGAATAGGCCTGGCAGAAGTTTTAATAATTAAAAGAGATCATTTCTTTGGAGGTAGGAATTCCCTCTTCCGTATTTTAAAACCACTGCAACAGCGCCACAGAAAGGCCTATAACAGATACTGCACTACTGCACTGCAGGAACTTTGCGGCAGCTCTGGTTTAGAGAGATCACCCCCACACACCCCACTGCTGCCAGAAGGGTATAAAAAGACCACAGCCTCTAGGGTCCACGTGTGTCCCATCTACCACAGCAGACCTTGCTGGATGTATACCCACCACCAAAGAACTTGGACTACATCCATGAGACCTCGTGGGAACCACCATTGGGTGGTGATATCTTCCTTTCTGTCTTACTTCTGAGCTCTCTCTTTGTCTCTCTCTTTTTTCCTTTTATCTTTTTCCTCCTTTTTCTTCCTATTTTCCCTTAAAGCCCAAGTGACCGAGAGTTTTCATTGGATCAAATAAACTTAACTCATTTGCTGTTTGGTGTCAGTTCATTTTAAGGGGATTTTTGAATCTTAACACAACAACCCCCCTGTCCAGGGTTGGCTCAGGCCACAGGGTCCTGACATTTTAATTAGCATAGTCAGCAGGATTCCCTCATTAGAGGAAAGTGGCTGTTGAGACTAGGCCTCTGAGGTTTTTCCCAGGGAAAAGTGATACTGGAGGAGAGGGAAAAGTCTGCTAAGGGATCTTTCCCCTGCTCTTTTTTTCTTGTTTGTGGCTCTCTCAAAGTTTGGGGTTTTTTTCTTCCTACATTTCACTGCACCTTTTCTGCAAATAGGCTAAGCTAAGGTAATTAATTGTGCATTGTATTATTAGCTAAGGTAATTGTGCATTATGTTATCTCATTTATATTAAACTCCTTTTATCTCAATTTTTTATTTCAACCCAGAGTTTTTTTGTGTGTTGCTTTCCCCTCGCTTTTGTGTTGGGGAAAATAGCCAGGTTAACCCATTACAGCTCATTAATGCGCTGCATTCTATTTTTGGTGCCCAATGTAAGGCACAAAAGCAGCTGTCTTAACTACGACAGGCAGGTTTTGGAGACACAAAGGTTGCAATAACAAGAAGTGAGATAATGAGAGGATTCAATTAAGGCTTGCAGCTTGCTGCTTGCTAATAGTGGTTTATATAATTTATCTTTCTACCTATGGTGTGTTTACTATGTTGATGTATTTGCTTTGCGGGGGTGGCTGGGGCCAATGTGCTGGCATTCTGTATATATTCCTTACAGTGCTGAGGTTATCTCAGAGTAAATGGCTATAAATGGTATCCTGGGGTACATCAAGAAAAGAGTGTCCAGCAGGTCTAGGGAAGTTCTTTTGCCTCTCTGCTCTGCCCTGGTGACACCACACCTGGAATACTGCATCCAGTGTTAGTGTACCCAGTTCAAAAAAGACAGAGAACTGCTAGAGAATCCACCAGAGAGCCATGAGGATGATGGCAGCACAAAACGGTGACTTTTGAAGAATCTGGAGCAATTCTAATAACAGAGAGAAATTAGAGACAGCCAAGTGCTTTTACCAATTCTGTTTTCACCAATTCCTTATCTTTTCATAGAAGACAGTCTGCCCTTTGAGTCTGTACATTTGGGGGAAAAAGTTAGAGCTAACCACTACCATAGCAATGGCTACCCAAGGAATGAAATTTGATACAGTGCCACGATATTTCAACAGTCTTCTGTAGATATTTTTATCTCTATCCCAGATATGGATCTACATGCAGCTGTAATAGAGAAAAGGAAGTGGACAGACTATGAGCATTAGCAAGAAGCCCATTGGTCACAGAAAATTTTGTGGTAATTTGACACCTAGCTACCTCCTTTCCTCCCACTTCTTTTCACTTCCTCTTCAGCAGCATGCTTATTGTGATGCTATTAAGCATTTATATTTGCTAGAAAGTCTCCTGCTGGAAGCTTCTGCAGGAAAACTGGCCAGAGGGTCAAAGCCATTCTCTATTTAAAGTCTGGCCTCCATTGTTCACAGGGTGCTTTAAGCTCAAAAATGTTAGTGGAAAGATTTCTTCCACATCTTAAGGAGATATTTTACCTTTCTAACCTCCCTTTACAGTCTGAATCTGAGTCTAATGCACCGGGATATGCAAATGTATTGGGGAGAGGGGGGGTTGCTTGTTGGTTTTAATAATAAAGAGTGCATGGGGGTCTTATTTGCATATGGTTACTGATGCTTTGTTACTGTTCATATTGCCCTGTGATATAGCAAGCTCAGTTGAAAGCAAGTCTTATTGTGTTATGTACTATCCTGCTCTAGAATTTATATATTCAATAGCTAAAATCTGTCAAGGACACAATGTGCACATATACAATAATACTGAAGCTAAAACCATTAAAATTCCAATTATCTTTCACTGAAATCATGTTTAATTAACAGCAATTCAGTTGTTTGCTAGAAATCATCTTGTAAATTAGACAAGGGGTATGAAATGTTAACAGAAACACTGATTATATACACAGTTCATATCAATTTTCCAGACTATAAATCTTCATGGTGGTGTTTGCTCCTAAGTTCAGCTCTAATAGTTCTCTATTAAATGTCTTTATTAATTTTGCCTTGTTTATTGTTGTAAATATATCACCATTTTCCTGATCACTGAGATGAAACTACATCCTTTTCTTGTCGTTGCTGCTGCTTCCTAGGAGTGTGAAACACAAATGAGTTACACCTCATCAAACCTCACATTTCTATTCTGTGATAGAACTAGTCATATTTCTTGCTAGTACATAATTCAACCTGCAGATGCTTCATCAGACTCCCTCTCTCCTTGACACCTGTCAACTGTTTGTCCTCTTAGTGAAGGTGTTGAGTGCATTATTATTCCAGTCCAAGGAAAGTCCCTGTTTGTCAGTGTGGTGCATAAAATCGTTGAAATGCAAACTTACAGTTTTCTCTAAGCCACTACTCAGGAATAATAACATGAATCAGAATGCTAAGGCTATGCTAGAAACACTCATCAAATTCCTTATACATTAAACAGTCAGATCATACTGTTCTGAGGATCCTAATCCTGCAGCAAGCTCAATGCATGTATGGAGAACCTTGGATCAGTACATTTACGTAGGTGGATCTAAGCAATTTTTAATTATCTTACCGCAGTCACTATTTAGAAAGTGGCCAGAATATTTTTATTTCAGAAGTAGAGCCTCTCATGAACGTTCTTCACCATATTTTTTATCTGCCACATTTGGAAGAGCAGAAGTAGTGTGAACTGCAAAGGGTAGGAAAAAAGTGCATATGCTACTGGTAAGGATTGATGACTTAAGCAGAGATGTAAGTGATTCGCACAACAAAGGATAGTGGAGCAAAGGACAGGCAAGATAATCATATTTTTATCTGAAGATTATGAACTTCAGGATTTGTGCTGAAACTTTTCCTGCATGCATGTGATCTCTTCTAAAGTTACAGCATTTCTGAACCACATCATATTGACAGGCCCAGAGAGGCAAGTCCTCAGTGTGGACTCACACAGAGAAAACAGAGAAAGCAGTTTGAGAACAGCAACCTCAAACCTGTTGTGAAATGACCATGTTTGGAGTGCCAGCATGATATAGTTTCCAAACTGTTTCAATGCTTGGCCTCTGCTGAGACTTCCAAATAGACATCAATGCCAGCTACAATATTTAACTGGACAATGTAGAGATCTGTCATCTAAGAACTAGCCACCATCTGTATTTCACTGAAGTCATAAAAGGGCCATCACTCAGCAGCATTTTTGTAGAAAAGCCCACCCAAGCCTGCCACGAAATGTACAATTTACTCCAATGGGGATTTTACATTCTCAGATAAACTAAAAGGTGCTGCACTAGACATAAATGAACAGAAAAGAAGGTATCAAGCACCTCTGCAAAGAGTAGTCACAAAGAGCTTTGAAATTGAGAAGCATTGGAAGATGAAGGAAAGAAGTCAGAGAATCTGATAAACATGACCTGAGAGACCTAATTTTGTAATGGACTGGGTGATGTGATGGAAAAGCAGGATGTGAAAAGTTGATGATAGTGAAGGATATTATGAAAGCCTAAATGGAAGTTTTGGAATAGGGTAATGAAAATGGGATGAATTGTGGAAATGTTGAAGATGAAAACCAGAGGTGCAAGGACATCTCATAGTTATCTGATACAAAAGAGCAAAACACAAATTTCAGGTTTTGTTTTTCCATCTCTGCAACAGAGATGGAAGGGAAGTGAAGCTACAAAAGAAATGTTAAGTGTTCATTTTTTGTTATATTGAGTTAAAAGAGATTATCACAGTATCACCAAGGTTGGAAGAGATCTCAAAGATCATCGAGTCCAACCTGTCACCACAGACCCCATGACTAGACCATGGCACCAAGTGCCACATCCAATCCCCTCTTGAACACCTCCAGGGATGGTGACTCCACCACCTCCCTGGGCAGCCCATTCCAATGACGAATGACTCTCTCACTGAAGAACTTTCTCCTCATGGGCCTCCATCCCTGGAGATATTCAAAGTAAGACTCATTAGGGCTCTGGGCAGCCTGATCTAGTTGAGGATGGCCCTGCTTACAGCAGAGGGGGTTGGATGAGATGATGTTAGGAGGTGCCTTTCCACCCAGACCATGCTATGATGCTATGATTCTAAGTAAACAAATGGAGAATCAAGGACAGTAACTATACTTCAAGGCAGTCTAATATTAGTCCCATTCATTTTAAATTAATGTCATAATCCAGAGGCAACAGGTGCGCTCTTATAAACTTGAAATTTAACATTCTCTGCTGTGCAGTATTTTAATATATTATTTTAAACAAAATATTCCAATTACCTTCTACTATCCACTCCTATTATATTTAATGAGGCAGAGGAAATGAATACAGACTTAAAGTTAATATTGAAATAAATGATCATATATACTGTCTGTACTATATTAATTTTAAACTTTTATATACATGAGTTCAGCCTGAAGCAGAATATTTTGAGGTGCATGAGATTATTTCAGAGCAAGAATCAATAAGAAATACATGAACTATATACATTGAAAGTAAATGTTCAATCAATTATTACTTCTGGTATTGATATTCTGAGCTACCTTAATACTCACTATCAGATTCCCAGTCATCCAGTAGTTCACCCTTTTTTTTTTCCCTTTAATTTTCTTGCAAATTAAGTTTATATGTGAGTAAATGTTAGTCTAGTTGTTCAACAATCATTTATTGTAGGACGCAGGGGGTTATCATTTATCTGTCAAAAAATCAGCATAAGTGAAAGCAGATTCATGCTGCCTTCCAAAATAAATAACGAAGTTTATTTTAGAACATGTGCTCATTAACTTCCCAAATTAGAAAGAATCTTAGAGAAAAATCTTTTTTGCTATCATTTTTTTCCATTCCAGAAAACTTATCTACATATGTCATGCTTTTCTGTCTCTTCTTTTTTTTGTTTGTTTGTGGTCTTTTTTTGTTTGTTTTTTAATCTATGTGTTTGTTATCACAGAACATCAGAGGCTGTAAGGGACCTCCACAGGGGTGCCCACAAAGGAATGAATCCAGATGGATTTTGAATGTGCCCAGAGAAAGAGGTTCCACAATCTCCCTGGGCAGCCCAGTCCACTGCTCCATGACCCTCACTGTAAAGAAGTTTCTCCTCATGTTGAGGTGAAATCTTCTATGTTCAAGCTTGTACCCATTGATCCTTGTCTTATTCTTTTGCACCACTGAAAAGAGCTTGGCCCCCTCCACTTGACACCCACCCCTCAGATATTTATACATATTGATGAGATCCCCTCTCAGCCTTCTAAAAACTAAACAGCCTCAGGGTCCTCAGTCTTTCTTCATAGGGGGGATGCTCAAGTCCCCTAATCATCCTCATGGCTTTCTGTTGGATTCTCTCCAGCAGGTCCCTGTCTCTCTTGAATGGGGAGATCAAAAGTGGATGTAATATTCCAGGTGTGGTCTCACCAGGGTAGAATAGAGAGGTAGAAGAACTTCCCTAGACCTGCTGGACACACTTTTCTTGATGTACTCCAAGACACCATTGGCTCTCTTGGGCACAAGGTCACATTGTTGTTCCATGGAGAACTTGCTGTCCACTAGGACTCCAGGGTCTTTCTCCATGGAGCTGTTTTCCAGCAGGGCAGCCTCTCACCTGTACTGGTGCATGTTGTTATTCTGCCCCAGATGCAGGACCCTGCACCTGTCCTTATTGAACCTCATGAGGCTTGCCTGCATCCAGCTCTCCAGCCTGTCTACATCTCATTGGATGGCTGCACAGCTTGATGGGGTGTCAGCCACACTCCCCCCAGTCTCCCCGCTCCCCCTGCCCCCCCAAGTTTTGTATCATTAGCAGATATATCAGTGGATATATGAAATAGCAATTAGGCAAAGTTACTAGCATTGTGAGCTTTTTGTCCCAAGCATATGGTAGGCAATTTCCATCATCTTTTGTGTGAAATGCATCAGAAAAATTGAATGGCTCACCATCTGTTGACTATTTGCATCTGAGAATGGCCACATGCTCCCTGAACAGTTGACAGTTTATAAACCTTCCCTTAGGTAAAGGAGTTGGAGCTTGAGATATGACCAGCAAGTGTTTTACAGCAGTTTTTACACTTGCTTTTCTTCAAAGTACAATACAGAAGAATAGTTTTGGGGTTGGACTCAAATAGCTGCAGAATATCATTAACCAGAACATTATCTCAGTCCTTCACTAGGAATTGTTATGTGCTGAAGAAGAAAAATCTGTATTAAATTTGCATGTAAGAATCTTGTTTCCTCTCCCTTCTACCCAGGCTTTACGAAACTTGGTTCCCCAGATATTTTCCTCAAACACTCTTCAATAGATTTTCTGGCAGATTTCACTTGATGATTTCTCTGGTGATATTGAACAATGGGGTAGTCTGAATTGCTTCAATTTTTCAAATGTGTTTTCAATAAAATTGCCTACTAATCATCACTATAAATGCCTCTAGATTTTTCCTCTTTAATTTGCCCAGCTAAATTAATAGCTGCTAAGTTCATGCCCTGATTCATTTTTTGTGTGTGCTTGTAATTTAATACATTTGCATAAAGCAAAGTAGGAAACATTGACTAAACTTTCAGCAGTTTTAGTAACCCCTAAGGATATGATTATGCTAAGAAACTCACTGGCAGGTGCTAATATTAAATAATCATGTTCATACTACATGGGAACCAGATTCACGTTTGGATTAACCCGTCACAGAGAACCCAAGGCTCAGACTTCTGTGCCTTTTTTTCTCATCGTCCAGTGAAAGAACTCTGATTTCCTTTTGTATTCTTACAAGCTTTAAGAAACCCAGTTTTCAAGGTAAGTACTCCTCCTCCCTGTCCTCCTCCTACCAATAACAAGATGAAGATGATAATGATGACAAAAAGTGTTATCTGCCTTTAGAATACTCTGTTTCTGAAGATTATTTTTTTCATTAACCAGTCAGCTCAGCTGAATTAAGAGAACACAAGCAGGAGTTATTGCATTGGTTTCTACATTTGCCCAGTTCAGGTCTCTCCTGAACTCACAGCTGCTTCTCACATCTGTTTAACCTCCTTCCCAACCTCTATTCAACATACCCATTTTCTGTTCCGGGTTCCTGTTTTGGCTAGTCCAAAACTTCCCTATGACATATTTCCCAACAGAAGGGAAACCCTTTCTCTATTGACAACTCTACACCAATCTCTCTCTCAGATCAGGAGGCTTGCTAACTCTATCACTTCAGCAATGGGCCTGAACTAAAGCACCTGATTAGATTTTTTAAATAACTTCTGTAGGTGATCATCAAAGTTAATAAATGAACATGAGTTTTCAAAGCTTATTAGAGCAACCTAATTTCTTGCAGCAAATGTCACTTTTCTGGTACTAGCAAAAAGAATTAACCATGTTGCACACTGTATTTTGTACGTCATCAGCAGAGAAAGTGATCTGCAGGACAGTCATTAATCTGTTTGAAAGTTCTGATACTTTTTTACAACATTATAGAGTTAAGATGGTGGCACTTTCCCTTTATGAGGACCTTCCCCATGCAGTCAGCCAGCTTTGGGGGCCAGTGTTTAGATATCTAGCTGTAGTTCTTCTTAACCATGCCTTCTTTCAGATGTTCACAGTATTAGAGAGAGCAAGAATAGAAGAGATCACAGCTATGCATCAGTCAAGAGTTTTGCCCTCTCCACTTGGTAATTGCATACTTGAGTAATACATAGAATCCAGCAATGATTTACACAGTACAGCTTCTGGGTTTACCTTTATTACAGGCTAGTACTTCAGCATGTCATGGATTCTTCTGTTGCACTGGGAATGTCTCATATTTTCTCATCACATGCTTCCAGAGTTAGGGTTTACTACCTAGCTGACATCAGAAATTTCCACTGTCTTGCCATTTCTTCTCACTCAGGTTGCAGAGATTCTGGTTGCTCCTTCTCCTGAGAGCTGGAGGGCTGATAGATGGTTCCCCGGTTACTCTTTTGTCTGTTTTGTTGTTTGGAGAAGGGAGGGTATGGGAAAGTGCAGGTTATCTACATAGTTTCATCTTTTGAGCTTTCTTTCTTGGAGTTTCTGAACTATTTTATTAGTTCAATACTTTTCCTAGTTTTGACTGTTTTCATTATTCACTTCAATGTCTTCCATTATTTAACTTACAGCAGTCCTTCAAAGCTTCAGAGAAACTGTCAAACTCTGTCTGGATGCCATAGTTCATTTGATCCATCACCGGCATTTCACAACTGTTTTTCAGTGCACATTCACAATCTCTGCCTTACTTGTTGGACACTTCATAATTTGTCTTAGTTCCAGCATATGCTATTAGTTTAAATTAGAGCTGCTGTAAGAGATTCATCAACATGCTGATGCCTGATGAAAAAGCTTCTTCATATTCTTGTATAATATAGTTGCTCTTTTCTTTTCTGAGCTAGTTAAAAGCTGTAGATCAATGGAGGGAAGAAGTGTGTGTGTGTGATTAACTGCAACATAAGCTAGAATCACACCAAACAAACTTGGAAAGTCAAAAGGCAAGTGTGTGAAATTCAGTGAGTAAGAACAGCTGCCTCTACTTCCAGTTACAAACTTAAGATGAAATTGCCTGTTAATGGCCCAGTAAAATTATAAAGTAGATAAAAATACATTAGTTACACAGATAAGAAGAGATCTCAGGGTATGAACTTGCTTTACATGAAGACTTTTTCCCATGATTTGGTCAATGCATCAGCACAAAAACCTGCATAAAAAAATAGTTGCTGTTAACTCCATCATCCTTGGAAAAGAGTAGGACTTTTTATTTCCCCCCCCCCCCCCCCCCCCCCCGTGGATCACTACTGTTGCATTTAGAAATTTATCAGTGCTTGACTCAATAAAACTGTGGGTATCCACAGTTTTCTCATTGACTTCTCTCTGGCTCCCATGCCAGACATCAGTTTGGCTGGACTGTTCCATCTAAAGGTTTTCAGAGAGCATCTGAATGATGGTCTATAGTACTCCTTAACCCAGGGAAAATCGTGTCTTGTATATTTCCAGTCATCCTGTCCACACTAGATTAGGATATTATCAGGAATTTCTTCATGGTGATGTTATAGTTACTCATCTGAATTTGAGGACTATGCACTGGATTTAAAATTTTATTTTAAATTTCCTATGTGAATACCTCCCATTAGCAGCCCCTTCTCCTTAGTATTGATTCACTACACAGATTTTCCTGCTCCTGCATCCTTCAGCTGGACATTAGGAAGAAGTTCTTCCCAGAAAGAGGGATTGGCCATTGGAATGTGCTGCCCAGGGAGGTGGTGGAGTCACCATCACTGGAGGTGTTTAGGAGGGGCCTGGATGGGGCACTTGGAGCCATGGTTTAGTTGATTAGGTGGTGCTGGGTGATAGGTTGGACTGGATGATCTCAAAGGTCTTTTCCAACCTGGTTATTTCTATTCTATCTCTGTAATAGTCAAAAGAAACTAAATTTACTAATTCTACAAATTCAAGATGGTGAAGTCATCACAAGTTACAAGTTTCTGCTTCATTCAAAGTTACATTTTCAGGTCTACAGTAGGTCCCCTTAGTTATATGACAAAGTGTAAATTTCAAATAAATCAATGAATCCAAAACAAAGTTCATCCATTATAGTCACTTTATTAGTCAAACAATTTATCATTAGCAATCTGCTGTGCCATAACACCTCTGAAAATTTTCAGGACACAGTCTTCTTTCAGCAACATCTGGGTTTGAGTAAGAGCAAAATTCACAGCAAATCTTCTGCAGTCTTAATCATTATATGGACATATGCTTTTATATAATAATGTATTAGAATTGTATGAATTATTTCCTACTAAGAGCATTAAATAATTGGAAAGTAAATAAACATGAGCAGAATGCAACTCCCTCTCTGGTACTAGCCAAGAAGTAGCCTATGTCCAGATGCAGTATTTTACATTCTATACAGCGAAATAAGTTTCCTGAACAGTTTTTGGGTAGACATTAATACAGAAATACATTTCTGTAGGTGTTCTTACTTGTCTTAGGACATGTTTTGGTCTGACATGAAATATATCTTCTACATTAATATAAATAATAATTAATAATAATAATTTGTATGTTGCAGGACAGCCTTCTCTGTCAAACTGTAATAATATCAGGAGATCCATCTTGTTTCATGAAATTATATTGTATAATTTGCAGCAAATTACAATCATGGAGCATGTGAGTATTCAAATTAAATCAGAGTATGAGCTCTGTTTTAGCAGATCATTTGTGTCACGCTAAAACCACAGGTCTGAAAGTATAGGACCAAATCCAACTCTGGGGAAATAAACTTGCTTTAAAATCCTAGTGTTTTATTTAAACCAATATTAAATTTCTGTTTGGCTAACATGACACAGAAGACACAAAATTATTTTGATAATTCCCAGAGAATTGCTAGCAGTGTTTCAGACAGTAATGTGAAACTGAGGTAAGCAAACCCAGTAAGAAACAGAAAATATCTTCTGCAAGTCATCAAAAAATGGTATGTTGATACACTGTTAACATTTGTAAATGTGTACACAGGTCTGACTGAAAACCACTCACCTTGATTTCTTCACATTTAGGATAATTCTGAAAAAAATCTCAATAGTCTACCCCAATATCACAAACCCCATTTGCTGTTACATGTACTTCCTCTTTCAGGGATCACCAAAGTGTGATTATGTGCTTTTCCAAGTGTTTAGAATGCTATGGCACAGTAGTTCTACACATAGGTGCAGAAAATACTTTTGTTTAAGCTTTTTGTCTTTGCAGTGGGAGAAAAAAGTTATACTGGATTCATCTCATCACATAGGCCTAAGAGCAGATAATTTGCAAAACTATATTTGAGATGAAACAAATACTGAGAGTTTATGTTCTCTGTATGGTGTCAGCATAACTAAGAATGAAAAAAACCACTAAATCTTTCACACTTTTTCTGCTAATAAATTGACTAATAATTAAAGTTAAGAGACAAGTGCTATTCCTTATCCAAAGTATCAGTCTACTAAATCTCAGATTGTCTTCATGATGTTTCATAGTGGTTTTTTGACCAGTCTTCCAGTTAAAAGCCTTGGCTGAGTACTCTGTATATTGGATTGTTTCTTTTCCCTCACAAGGGAGAAAAGCCAGAAGAGGACTCTTGAGTTTCCTACTATCTAGGCACAAAATAGATCTTTTGCTAACAAATGTCTGAGTGTAGGGATGAGGAACCTCTGAAATCAAGCACATTTGGATCAGAAGGGGATCCTTACTTAGAGTTGATAATACTGGATCATACATAACTTTCTCAATGTTGCCATCTATATAGTGCTATAACAACCATCCACAAGAACTAGATTAGAAATGGAGAATAGAAATAGAAAAAGCAGAGGCTGAAGTATATACACCTGATATAGATCTATTGCTTTATAACAGCTAGATGGGATTTGTGTGCCACTGTAGTTCTGAAAGTAAATACAAGCCCACTAAGATTTTTTCCCATTTACTTATCAAACAAACTTTTAGGCATGTCCATCTCTAGCCTTTGAATAAGGTACCTGTAAACTTTGTGCTTAATGTCACATGGTGTCTTGGATTGAAAGAAGTATTATTTTATCCACACATAGGTACCTAAGGAATCATACTTCAAATTAGCTATTATTTTTTACATTCTAAAAGAGGTAACATTTAGAACAAGATGAACAGATGTCAAAACCTACCCTGTCTATAAAAAAATCCTAATACAGTTTTACTGCTAATGTATTCCTCAGTGTAACCACTCTGAGCACTGTCACTGAGTTTTGTTATATCCATCCATCACCTTCAGGTCCTGGTTAGAATACATTTTGAAGCAATAAATTAAATCAACTGTTCCCCATTCCTCCCAAAAAAGTGATCCTGAACTATGTTTATATCATTCAATTTTGTTATGTTCTAGAACACAAAGCAGGTTTTAGAGGTCTTGAGTAAGATTTCACATATATTAAAAGATTTTCACTTTAAAAGTAGGGGTCTTTATTTCACCCTCCTCAATATGAATTTTGGCCACAGAAACCTCACAGTGGCTGTTAGACCATAAGTCACTCTCTTGTTTTGCCAGCAGAGCTCACATTAGAAAGGTTCAAGACTTCGTAAGTATCACTTCTACCTACCTCAAAACTTTCTGACATACCCAAGCCTTTGCATGAGTATGTAAAATAGAATCATGTGAACTATGGTAAGGTGCATAATTGCCTATCTCTTAATAACATGTTTAAAAGAAACATGGAAATATGCTCACAACAATAACTCTCCATAAGACACTTCTGCTTGAGATCCTCCTTACCAAAACAGCAACTTTATCATCTTTCAGCTCTGAGTATCTGCTGACAACCAACTATTCCAACGCTTCATCCCAGATCTGTATCTGGAAATCACTAACTCCAGCAAGAGTCATTATGTCATTAAAAATAACATTATGGAATAACAACATTACTGGCAATAACATCATGTTATAGGGCCACAAAGATGATCAAAGGGCTGGAGTACATCCCCTGTCAGACAGCTGGGGCCATTCTGCCTGGAGAAAAGAAGGCTCCAGGGAGAATTTGTGGCTGTATTTCAATATCTGAAGAGGACCTATGGGAAGGATGAGAAAGGACTGTTTAGAAGGATAAGTAGCAATAGGATGAGGGGGAATGGTTCTAAACTATAGAAGGGTAGATTTAGGTTAGGCATACGGAGGGAGCTTTTTGCAATGACAGTGGTGAAATACTGGAACAGGTTACTCGGATGTGATTGAGTCCCCATCCCTGAAGATATTCAAGGTCAAACTTGATGGGACCCTGAGCAATGTGATTTAGTTGGAGATGTCCCAGCTCACTGCAGAGGGAGTTAGATAATATGACCTTTAAGGGTCCCTTCCAATCCAATATATTCTGTGTGAAATATTGTTACATGTCATGACACAGGAAGTCAGAATATTACTAAAGGGGCAGTTCCCTGATGATGTTTTACATGCAATCAGTAAGTCTTCCTCTGCTTCTTTTGGTGGTTCCTGAAAAACACAGGATAATAAAGCTTTATTTTTATATAAAATCTATCCTCTAGACCAGGCAACACAATTTTATTGTTGCAATTCCATTTTGCACTTAAAGAACTGCTTACCTTGTGAGAGGGGATTTGTCCTTTTATCAGCTCAAGAGGCATCACAGCTTTCAACTCTTCTGGCACCTTGGTTGAGTGGCAGCCAAAGTGAAGGTTGGGCAAAGAACTTAGAGGCAATTCAGCCTCATAATAATGTTAGATGAGCAAACGGGTTAAATCTGTTCACATTTGTTTAGTCAGTTTTCTCTTTCACTAGGCTGGGTTTTAGAAAACTTAAGGAACCCCTATTAAAGAGAAGTATGAGCAGCAAAAAGGATGGCTTGGGAATCATAGAAACATAGAATGTTTTGGGTTGGAATGGACCCTTAAAAGTCACCTAGTCCAACTTCCCTGCAGCAAGCAGGGATATCTGCAACTAGATCAGGCTGCTTGGAGCCCAAAAAAACCTGACCTGGAATAGTTCCAGGGGTGGAGCATCTACCACCTCTCTGGACAACCTGGATCAGTTTCTCACAGCAGAGGGCTTCCAGCCACGTAATTATTCCATGGCCTCTTCTGGCCCCACTCCAACAAGGCCATGTCTCTTGTATACTGTGGACTCTAGACCTGGACCCAGCACTGCAGGTGGGGTCCCAGGAGTGTGGGCATCCCCTCACTTGACCTGCTGTCCACTACTGCTGTCCAGAGAAGGACAATAAAGCTGGTTCTGGGAGTGGAGCACAAGCCCTATGAGAGGCTGAGGGAGCTGAGGTTGTTTTGCCTGGAGAAGAGGAGGCTCAGGGGAGCCTTATTGCCCTCTACAACTACCTGAAGGGTGATTGTAGCCAGGCAAGGGTTGGTCTCTTCTCCCAAGCAACCTGTGACAGAACAAGAGGACACAGTCTCAAGCTGCATGAGGGGAGGTTTAGGATGGAAGTTAGGAAGAAGTTCTTCACAGAAAGAGATTGGCCTTTGGAATGGGCTGCCCAGGTGGAATCATCATCATCACTGAAAATGTTTAAAAAGAGACTGGATGAGGCACTTAGTGCCTTAGTTTAGTTGATTAGATAGTGTTGGATGATAAGTCAGACTTGATGATTTCAAAGGTCTTTTCCAACCTAGTTAACTCTGTATTTCTGTATGAAGGGTGTGATTCAATTGTCACAATGTCCCTTTCCCAGAGATTCTGCATTCTAAACAGCTTCTGCTCCACCACCAGCATTTTTGCACCCATCCCATAGCTGGGGGGCAAAACCCTCACCAGCTAAGATACCACACAAAGGAGCTCAGCCCCAGTAAGGAGGCCCAGCCAGCACCCGTGGATGATATTGGAATAGTCATCAATTCTGGCCCTAACAGCCGGGGGGCCACCAGGCCCCCCGGCCTTTGTAGTCACCACCACCATCACCCAGTGTGCACCATGGGCACTCACCAGTGATGAGAGGAGGATCCTCAGCCCATAATGGGCTCAGCTTGGGGCTTCAGCCCTTCCTGGTGGGGATTAAAAAGGGGAGTGGGTGGGGAGGGCAAAGTGGCCACACCTGGGGTGGGAGGAGACTCAAACAGAGCCCAGGTGCTCTGGGATTTGAGGGGGAAAAAGAGGAAGATGTGCCAGGTGAGGGACTTCTAGGGTGTCAGGTAATGATAGGACTAGGAGGAATGGAACAAAAAATAGAAACGTGTGGATTCAGATTGGATGTTAGAAAGAAATTTTTCACTAGGAGAGTGGTGAGACACTGGAACAGGTTGCCCAGGAAGGTTGTGGAAGCCCCATTCCTAGGATTTTTTAAAGCCAGTCTGGATGTGGCTCTGGGCAACCTGATCTAGTGAGAGGTTCCCCCATGGCAGGGGGGTTGGAACTGGATGATCCTTGAGGTCCCTTCCAACCCCAACAATTCTATGATTCTAAAACAATGTTGCAGTTTAGGCTGGGTGTTAGGAAGAAGTTCTTCACAGAAAGAGTGATTGTCCATTGGAATGTGCTGCCCAGGGAGGTGGTGGAGTCACTGTCCCTGGAAGTTTTTAAAATAAGACTGGATGAGGCAATTAGTGCCATGGTTTAGTTGATTAGGTGGCATTGGATGATAGGCTGGACTTGATGATCTTGAAGGTCTTTTCCAACCTGGTTAATTCTGTGATTCTGTGATTCTGAGACTGCTTAACACAAACTTCTTTCTTTCTATAGTATCTTTCACTATTCAAAGTCTTCCTTGCCTTAGTGCTATTGAGTGTTTATCCTGAAGTCCTAATACAACTATAGACAATCTTTTTCTGTGATACAGTATAAAAATTTAGAAGTTTTGACTTCTGTTTTCTTTCTTATTTCTTCCAATCTTGTTAATGACGATTTCTCAGATGACATGCCTGTGAATTCCTATGTCAACTCTAATATTGATCTAGAGTTTATGCTGCACAGTCTTCAAAGAAAATACTTTACTTACAACATCCGTGAGGTTTTTTTCTACAAGTTTCTTTTAAAATAAAAATTCAAATTGAAACTTCTTCAAGTAAGCCAAGTTGCTGAGCCTTATTCTATGGATTTGGGCCTTCAATAATGTGTTCCCAAATTACATATGTGGAAACAATTTTGTTTTCTCATTGTCTTTTTATGTATAGTTTTTAAAATTACATGCTTCTCTTCTCAATTGATAACAGACATGATATTAAAACTAGGAGTGTAACACTTTAAGAAAGGTTTGAGGAAATAAAGATGAAAATGTCACTTCATAGATAAACTGCATAGCTGCCATAACATTGCATTAGAGTAACTGCAGTTACATACTTCTGCTGAGAAAACTGCTATGCTTTCTGTCACAGGTGGGTTTTACAACAATTAAGCTTTGTGAAATGGAAAGCTATCATTGTTTGTAAGGCTGTGCGTTATTTCCTGTTCTAAACAAATAATTGAGTAATAGTGCAGTTAGCCTATTTATTAAGGTCTAATAGCAACAATGGAATCAATATCGATGGAAACTATTGACACCATTGAAGCAATTTAGGATTTTTTCTTCAAAATAGTTGAGTACTATAATAAAATACAACTCCTTAAGGAATACTGCTTTGCTGATTACGTTGTGATAATAAAGGCTTCTAAGATTGATTCTAAGAAGTCAGGAGACTGTCTTGATATGATGGCATAAGAACTTGGAACTCTTCATATATGAAACTTCACTGCTGGAGAAGCTAGGGTCATGTGTTTCTTACTTTACAATTAATTTCAAAGAAGTTTCATTCATTATGCCTTCATCTCAAATGAACAATAGAAAATTATATAATATAATAATTTAAATACAAAAATATTCAATTTCTTCAGTTTCATCTTGACCAATAGCTAGACAGCCATCCAGCAGAAGCCATTAGTGGTAAAGTATAGCTTCCACTTAAGTAATGTAAGGACTATTAAATATAGATTATATTCTGTGACAGGTATTGTTGAGTCAAAAGCAGAAACTCTATAGCAAATGTATAAAAAAAGTATCTAATGTCAGAAAAAAAAAGCATGTAGGTTGTGCAGTTCCACATAATGGTCCTGTTAGCAATTCAATGGCTCTAACAAATGCTTGTGAGATGCTCTGAAGCAATGTCATATACTTTTTATTCAAATCTTTCTTTACCCCTAAACCAATTCACATAAAATTTCTATAAAGCTGTCATGTGCTCAGGTGGCCAAGAAGGCCAACAGCATCATGGCCTGTGTCAGAAATAGCATGGCTAGCAGGACTAGAGAGATGATTGTCCCCCCATACTCTGCAATGAGGCCAAACCTTGAGTACTGTGTTCAGTTTTGGTGTACTCATTACAAGAAAGGTAGGTGCTGGAGTGGGTCCAGAGAAGGGCAAGAAAGCTGGTAAAGGTTCTGGAGAACAAGTCCTGTGAGGAGTGGTTGAGGGAACTGGGGTTATTTTGGTCTGCAGAAAAGGAGGCTAAGTGGAGATCTTATTGTTCTTTGCAATTACATGAAATGAGATTATAGCAAGGTGGCTATTGGTGTCTTCTCCCTAGTAACAAGTGATAGGATGAGAGGAAACAGCCTCTGTTTGTACCAGGAAAGGTTATACTGGATATTAAAGGAAAATTCTTCACTGAAAGGGCTATCAAACACTGGAATAAGCTTCCCAAGGGAGTGGTTGAATCCTTATCCCTGAAGGTGTTTAAACAATGCACACACATGGTGCTAAGAGACACGGTCTATAACTGGGCTTTGTATGATTAGATAATAGTTGGACTCAGTGGTCTTAAAGGCCTTTTCCAGATGAAAAGATCTGTGATTCTACTGATGTACTTGAAGAAGCCCTTCTTGTTCTTGTCATTTTTCTTGGGTCTGACTAGCATAAGGTTAATTTTCTTCACAAAAAGTGAACCAGCCAAGGGAATATTCAATACCATCGTGTCCACTGCTTGTCTGGCATAGTGGATTTTCTTGTGGGCAGCAAAATGGCAGCAAGCATCTTGGCAAGTGAGTGAGCACATCACCTTATATATTATTTGGTTTGTATATTAATTCTTTGCTATTGTTGTTATTCCTGTTGTTTCTTGGTTCTTTATGTTGTTCTGTTAAACAGGCAGGGGTTTGCATCATGCTTCAAGTTTCTTCTTCCCATCCTATTAGGGGGAGAGATTTGGGAGAGCAATTGGGTGAGTAGTCAAGTAGGGCTGAACTGTGGCTGGGTGTAGAACCACGACAATATCCCTTCCAGATTTAAATCTAAATTGGTCTTAACCTTCCTTTTTGCATCCTCCATACTCTAACATCCTGACACTGCTCCTTAATTGCCAGCCCCCTTTTTTACATTCTGCAAACTTCATTCTTCCTTTTGGATGTTTCCAGAAGTTCCTTGCTCATCCATGCAGGTCTCCTGCCTTCTTTGCTTGATTTCTTACTCATAGGGATGCACTAATCTTGAGTTTGGAGGAAGTGGTTGAGATCCCATCCCTGGAGACATTCAAGATCAGACTTGATGTGGCCCTGGCCAGCCTGATTTAGTTAGAGATGTCCCTGCTCACTGCAGGAAGGTTGGACAAGATGACCTTTGAGTGTCCCTTCCAACTCTTTGCAATCTGTGAATCTCTGAACCATAATCTTCTCTACAAAAATCGTGAAGTCATCATCTTTTGCTCTCTAACAAAAAATCAATTCTACAGAGAACTGGATGGGAATGTTTTTAATTTTTTTTTTCTGTCAGTTTGGAAAATACTGACCCATCAGAAACAGGGAAAGAGCTAATGATTGCACAACTTAGAGTTCAGTTCTTTTACCTGAATTGAAACGGAAGCAGATCTGATTCCTTGCTTTTGTTTAAAATATATTTAATATTTTTTAAAAGCCTAAAAAGACATAAAAGATACCAGAAAGTAACATCCCTGACTAACCAATATCTCTATGACTGAGTCCTTTATTAAGAGAAGAGTACCTGGAGTTCAAGCTAAAGGCTGCATTTGGTAAAACAGACATTGGAACCAGCAGATCACATTCCAAGTGAGACTCTTCTTGTGAAACTCATTGGATCTTCTACACGCTCATGCTCATTTTCACAGTCCTTGCCAGGTCTTGGGCTAGTTTACTCCACAATGAGAAATTATTTGAAACTTCAATAAAGTTATGTAAAGTGGTAAAAATTGTTTATTTTACAGCTCTAGTTCCAAACCCATCATGAATTAGTAAACCTTAAAATAGATTAGGTAAATTATATTTTACACTACCTGTTTTCAAGACATTTTTGCAATCATTAACTTAAGAGTAGTTTGATATATATTCTCCACTAAAATGGAGAAGCCCTTAATATCAATACACTTCTCACTTACAAGTCATGTAATTTTATTTTACATCAGAAGAAGACTCACTGGGGACTGAAAAATTAATTCCTATTTCCTCATAAAAAGAAAAGTGCTTCCTCATTTCCCTTGCTTACTTAAAAATGGTATAATTGATTACCTTTGAGAGGGAATACTTACTAAAATTAACCTTTAAATCACCAAAGATGCAAATACAAAAACACCCACATAAAATTACTTAAACATAAAACTTCATTTGTACAGACTGTTGCTATATGCCTGAGCAGATGGGTAATTGTTTAAAACTGAGCTGAAGCTTCTTCATCATTTGTACTTATTTCCTTGAAAAAAATTTCTAAAGACGTGACAGTTCCTGTGGTGTTTGAAAGCACACATTCTGAAACATTTGCTTGAAAATCAGTCTTATCCTATGAAGATAGCAATGCAGAGGTTGATTAATACAAGGCTTTGTCAAAATGACAGTCCAGTGCAGTTCTAATGTTGGAAGAAAATTAGTTTACATTTGATGATTTGACAGAGCTGATTAAGGCAGGAGGGGAAAAAAAGTAATATTAATGTGCTATATAACATAGTAAAGCTATTAACCTCTTGTCTTAAGCTTCTAAGATACAATAGCTTATTACATATTTTTTTTTCCCAAATGGTCTTCACAACAATTATTTGATCACAACTAGCCTGTTAGAAATTCAATGTTTCTAACATTAAGTCATTCATCAGGTATTCTCTCATATGACTTTTATTTTAAGACTGACATTTACTTAAGAAAAACAAACAAACAAAATCAACAAAAACCAAGGAAAAAAACACCAAACTTTCTCTTCTATTACAATGTAGTTTATAAAAAGGTAAGAGAGGAAAAGGCAGAGATATTTGTGTTTTCCTCCTGTCCCCTGCCCTTCCCATCCTTCTGCAACAGCAAATGGATTCCCCCCTCTATTCTTCTTGACATTCCAGTCAACTTACTTTTCCACGAGGAAGGTAACTAGTATAGTTTACATTACAGACTATGTCCTCTCTTTTGTTTCCAAAATGGTGAGGTTTCTCTAAATTCCTTTTCCACTTCACTTCTCTGGGGGATATTTCTAATCACAAGACACTGCAACAGATTCAAGAAAAGCTCTGAGGAGCTCCAGGGTCCCTATGCCTGAATAGCTTCATTCAAGTATTTTGAGATAAGTGGTTTTAATATTGTGTGTAAGCCAAAAAGATTGATTTCTGAGAGTATGTAAGAGATACCCACTAGCAAAGATGAAATATAATAGCTTTGTTTTGATACCTTTTCCATTGGTTGTGGCTTTTGTACCACATTTGAAAGCTGCTCAGAATTACTTAAGGTAGGATTTTACTGACTGTAATTCATTTGATGCAGGGACCAGACTGCTAACTGATAGTGCGGTTTCCCTTGTTGCATTGGTGTTTAAAAATTAGTTGGGGAGAATAAAGACAATCTGAAAATCAAAATTTCAAGGGATTAAAAGAAAGATTTTTCCTATTATGATCTTAACTGAGAGTTCTCAGTGTTTTTATCATACAAAGAGCCAGAACCTGCTAAATTTGAGATTAGCTATAGTGAAACACATGTAATTAGACTGGAAAATGGCCTCAAGCTTTTAATCATAGCTGTGCCAGGGGAGGTGTTAGGAAAAAATTCTTCACAGAAAGAGTGATTGGCCATTGGAATGGGCTGCCCAGGGTGGAGTCACCGTCACTGGAAGTGTTTAGGAAGAGACTGGATGGTGTACTTGGTGCCATGGTTTAGTTGATTAGATGGTGTTGGATGATAGGTTGGACTCAGTGATCAAAAAGGTCTTTTCCAACCTAGTCAATTCTATTCTAATATCACTTAAGCACCATTTAATTACACTAGAAAGCATACTCTAAAATGGATGAGGACAATATGAAGCCCTTAATATTTACTGTCCATATCCAGTCATAAAACAAATTTTATGCATCTTAATTTTCTGGGTGAATACTTCTTTAGGGGTTGCTTGGTTTGGTTGTTTTGTTTTGTTGTTTGTTTGGGGGTTTCTATTACTGTTGTCTCTTTTCTGTTAGTTCTGAATTCTAGTTAAGTTTCTATTCTGAAAGTCTTTTGTCATCACTGCAATTAGCTTTTCTGGCCATTTTCAAAGAACACGGACATCATACATTGCTGTTAGGAATATGTGTTTCATGACTGGCAAAGCTATATCACCAGCATTGCCCAGACACACTATGTGAGTTATCTCTGGTATAATTGCATCCTTAGTATTCCATCGACTATTTTAAAAAGTAAAACATAATCTATTAACACGATTTCTTAGTAAATTATTCCACTTTTTTTCTGAATAATTCTGTGTGGAAGTAACTGTGAATAATTAAAAATTTTGCATGATACATTTCAAATGAAACATTACTGAGAATTCAGCAAAAATATTCTACTAATGAATTTATAAGAAGAGGCTAAGAGAAATTGATTTGCTTAGCCTGGAAAATGGCATGTTGATCACCGCTGTACAGAGATAAAGCCAGGCTTTTATGAGAAGTGCACAAAGACAGGACAAGTCAGCAGTTGTCAGCAGAGTAAATGAAGAATTTAAATTGGAAATAAGAGTAGTTAAGCATTAGAGAAGGCTGCCTGTAGAGGCTTTAGAATTTTTATCCTTGGGGATTTTCAAAAGCTCTCCTGGACAAGGCCATGAGCTTGATCTAGATTTGGAGTCAGTCCTCCCTGGAGTGGGATGTTGGACCTAATGGCCTTCAGAGGTCTCAAGGAACAAAGGATAAACAGCAATATAGCTGCTAAAACACGGCAGAAAGAATAGAGTTTTATTTTCTGAAAATATAGCTGCAAATAATAATATTAACTTTACACATTGCTGAATTGCAAATTATGTTAAACAAGTCTAATATTATCAGGTCCTTAGGCCCACAAAAACGTTCTGCAGGATCTCCAGTTACCAGCATTTGCTGGTAAAGCTGTGAACATCACATATCCAAGTCTGTTTGAAGTCTTATAAAATGTTTTTTTTTTAATATGTATGACAATTCTTCAATGAAAAGAGAGAATATACTTCTGGAAGGACAGGGCAATCTGCCCCCTCTCCCACTCCTCTGCACCCCACCACCATCCCTTCCCTGCAACAACATCCCCATCCACCACCAGTCCAAAATAAAATTAAATTAAATTAACAAAAATAAATCAACAGAAATTAAAGATCATCCTAAAGACAGATCTTCCTTTGATTGACTGGTGTTTTAGGTCCTGGCTTCAATTAGAGGTCTAGCTAAAAGTGTGTGAATATTTTTTGATACTTCAGAGACACATCATATTAATCTTGCACAGACATGTCTTGTGCACAAAAGATTTACATTAAGTGGAGAAAAACAGTTAAAGCAGTGGCTCTGTTTCAAAACACTTTAACACTTTTCAAAACATGTGTCCAGACAAGGGCAACAAAGCTGGTGAGGGGTTTGGAGCACAAGCCCTATGAAGAGAGGCTGAGGGAGCTGGGGTTGCTTAGCCTGGAGAGGAGGAGGCTCAGGGGAGACCTTATTGCTCTCTACAACTGCCTGAATGCTGGTTGTAGACAGGCAGGGGCTGGTCTCTTCTCCAAGGCAACCAGTACCAGAACAAGAGGACACAGTCTCAAGCTGCACCAGGGGAGGTTTAGACTGGATGACAGGAAGAAATTCTTCATAGAGAGAGTGATTGCCCATTGGAATGGGCTGCCCAGGGAGGTGGTGGAGTTGCCATCACTGGAAGTATTTAGGAAGAGACTTGATGGGGTGCTTGGTGCCATGGTTTGGTTGATTAGATGGTGTTGGATGATGGGTTGGACACGATGATCTCAAAGGTCTCTTCCAACCTGGTAAATTCTATTCTATTCTATTCTATTCTATTCTATTCTATTCTATTCTATTCTATTCTATTCTATTCTATTCTATTCTATTCTACTCTATTCTTTCTATCATATGGGGAAAATTAAACACCCAATACTCTGAAAATCAAAGCAGGTTTGTAGCAGGATTACTACAGATGTGCCAATTAAAAATGAAATGTCACCTTTTCATATAAAATTTATAAAGCAGATACATTTAGGAAACATTTGGAAAGCAGGAAGTACATAAACACTTTATCTGAATCTGTGCCACCACAACTTGAAAAGCATGTAATCAAAACTGCAGTGCCATCTTCTGGAGTATAGTCCTGATTATGACCTTTAGAGAAATATTCCACTCATAGGGGATGCCACCAAGGACCTCAGATTATAGTTGGAGTGCTAAAGACAGCGATTTCTGGAGGTTTTTTCCTATTTTTTTCCCCCTAAGTACTTCATATCCTGCTACAGTGTGAGCTGCCTCTGAGTTCTCTACATTCATGCAGTTGCTTCAGAAGCACAAGCTTTCAATAGTTAATTGACAATCAGCTTCAAGCTTTACACTTTCTCCCTTACATACTAATTAAAAACCAAAAACTGGGAAATTCTGAATAAGTATGGCTTGATACTAGATAAAAGGGAAAAAAAACACCCAACACTTTAAAGCACACCTTGCAATAACAAAGTAATCACAAACTTACCTTCCAGCATGTAGAACATGATTTAATAGCTCATATTTTCTTTCATAACTCTAATTTATTTACAGCAAAAAGTTATTGATTGAAAATACCTATTTTAACAGAATAATAGCTCCTTCCCCAGTAGATCCTTGAATTCTCTTGCATGTTCCAAATTTCTGGGCATGAAATCCCAGCTACTTGTAACTTTGAAGAGTCTGACAGAGCTACATGGCTGTAATCATGGAATCATAGAAAGGTTTTGGGTTGGAAGGGACCATAAAGATCATCTAGTTCCTAACCCCCTGCCATGGGCAGGGACACCTTTCAGTAGATAAAATTGGCTCAAGGCCACCTCCAAGGCTGCTACTTGAGAAGCAAAAATTCACCCAAGGCCCATCACTGTGTTTCATTCTTCTCCACTAGCTGGCTACATGTCATTATGATCCTGATACTTGATTTTCCAAATAGTCAGTGAGAGACTTCCCAAAATCCTGCATATGATGTTGAGGATAGGAGATAGGAGTTTCTTTTATTCAAGATGGAAAAATGCATTTTCATAGGGGACATATATATATATTTTTCAAATATTGAAATGAAAGAATATTTCTACAGGAGTTTGTATTGTTGCACATAACTCTGCTGTATTGGTCTAGCAACAACTTAGGGAGGAAAGGACACCAAAAGGAATAACAGGGATAACAGGAAAAGCAGAGTAACTACAATGAATTCATCTTTCCAATGAACTCTTGATGCTGAGTGTAGATGCTGAGTTTTTTGGGACTATGGCCAGTTTAACTCTTTATGATGCAAGGCCTAAAAGAGCATTATATTGACTATTTCTTTTGACATGAAATGTGAGGAAGTTTTATACGTGCATCCTAGGAAGGATATAGACTCTTGGAGGAGAAGGAGTTGCCCTTTGTAGCAGAGTAGCTGGAGCAGATGGAGCTCTGCCTGGGTACTAAGGACTTCCACAGGAATATCAGTAGCAAAGGGAAAACTAGGGAATGCTAGTAATGCCCCAGTGTTGAATGAGGAAGTCCTGGTAGTGAGAGGCAAGGAAAACCTAAGGTACAGAATGTCTTCTTCATCTCCATTTTTTTCTGGCTAGAATTTCCCTCAGCAATACCAGGAGCCTCAAATCCATGGGAAAATCTGGAGAAATGTAGGCTTACCCTCAGCAGAGCAGGATCAACCAAAGAAACATTTAAACAAAATGGACATGCGCAAGTCCTGACAGGATAAACCCTGGAGGACTAAAGGAGTTGGCATTGTGAGAACACTCACTATCATGGCAGAAGTTTCCTGAGTAATGCAAAAAAAAAGCAAATGTCATTCCTGTCTTCAAGAAGGGCAAAAATGAGAGACCTACAGCCCTGTCAGCCTCATTATATTCCCTTGGAAGGTTATAGATCAAATCCTCCTGGAAGCCATTTCAAATATATTAAACACAAGTCAGTCACTGGGATTATTCAGCATAGATTTATGAAGGGGAAATGCCTGAACCACCACACTTCTATGATGAGATGACTGGCTCAGTGGACAAAAGGAGAAGGTGGATGTAGTGGATGTTGTTTATCTTTACTTTAGAAAGACTTTTGACACCATCTCCCATGGCATACATAACAAACTTTATCTTCTTACCTAACACAATTTCTTCTTACTTTCTCAAAGATACAGATACCAATGTGCTAAGATTTTATCTACAAATTGTTAAAATTATTTCCTGTCAAAATATTTTTTGGCTATTTTGCTTTGATTACACCTTGCCCTCAAAACAGAAGATTCATCTATGAGCCTATTCATGCTGGAAATTGACAGACATGAGGAGCAGCTGAGGTAATTGGGGTTTTTCAATGGAAAAAAAGGAGGCTGAGGGGAGACCTTATTGCTCTCTTCAGCTACCTGAAAGGAGGTTGGAGCAAGGAGGGGGACAACCCTCCTGGTTGGATATTGGGAAATATTTCTTCTCTGAAAGGGTCATCAAACTTTGGAATGGTCTGCCCAGGGCAGGGAGTAGAGATATTTAGACAGCATGTGGATCTGGTGCTTAGGGACATGATTTAGTAGTGGTCTTGCAGTGCTGGGTCAAAGGTTGGAATGGATGATCTTGAAGGTTTGTTCCAACCAAAGATATTCTGTGATTCTCTGACTACATATTTCTTTTGTCCATATATTCAGTGTGAGATTAGGCTTATATATTTAATTGCTGACAGCATGTGGAGCACAGATCAGAAGATATGAGAATAGGATGGTATAATCACAGAATCAAAGAATGTTAGGAGTTTGGAAGAACCACTAGAGATCACAGAATCAAAAAATCAATAAGGTTGGAAAAGACCTCAGAGATCATCAAATCCAACCCATTACCAAACACTTCATGACTAACTAAACCATGGCTTCAAGTGCCATGTCCAATCCTTTTTTGAACACCTCCAGGGATGGTGACTCCACCTTCTCCCTGGGTAGGACATTCCAATGGCCAATCTCTCTTTCTGTGAAGAACTTTCTTCTCACCTCAAGCCTAAACTTGGCACAGCTTGAGGCTATGTCCTCTTGTTCTGGTGCTGGTTGCCTGGGAGGAGAGACCAACCCCCACCTGTCTACAACCTTCTTTCAGGTAGCTGTAGAGAGTAATAAGGTCTGTCCTGAGCCTCCTCTTCTCCCGGCTAAACAACCCCAGCTCCCTCAGCCTCTCCTCATATCATTTAATCCAACCCCAGTGCTAAACCAGGTTCACCTAGAGCAAACCTTATCCAGCAGACTTTGAATGTTTCCAGGGAAGGAAAATGCTGAACTTTTCTGGGCAGTCTGTTGCGGTGCTCTGTCATCCTCAAAGAAAATAAGCTTTTATTCATGTTCAGATGGAATTTTCTGCATTCCTGTTTGTGCACTCAGCCCTTGACCTGGGCACCACTGAAATTATTCTAACTCTGTTGCTGGTGCAGATTCTCTTTGCAAACTTTCCTAGTGGGTGTCTATATGTGTTAAAGTCTCATATCTAATTTTGGTGGTGATGTTAGAGGGCAGAGACTGAAGCAGTCCTACCTTTTTTTTCTTCTTTATGCAAGGTGTCTCATTCCCAGATGTGTGTACTACCAGAACATGGTTATGAAACCATCTACCTTTATCTCAGTTCCTCTAATATTACATAGCCTTTTAACGATTTCTTGTAACTTAGCCACTTGAAGTGACAGAACCTCAAGCTTTGCACACCTTTTACATACCTCCTTTATCAGAAGGGTCTAGGCACCACCTTATCACTTGTATCAAAGTCTCCTTCTTCAACAGAAGCATCTGGGTGGATATGTCAGACATCTCAAGGACCTCCATATGAGCACTGGTTTTAGTTCCAGGTGGAATGCCCAACACTTTGGAAGAGAACTAGAGCACCTCCCTTAGCTGGGGGCTTACAAGTAAGGTGCAGGGTTCTCCTGTGTGAACAGCCACACAAACTGCTGTGCCACAGCCAATCAAGTTGACAACAGAAAGATCATCAAGAAAACACATTTTTTAACAGGCATTACCATACTACAAGTTTGCCAATCAAATCCAAAGTCAGAGCAACACTGCCATATCATACAGAATAACTGATACTGAAACATCAATAAAGAAGCAGCAATGTTTTAAGAAATACTCCAGCTCATTATTAATTACTTTCTCTCTAATACACTTTCATCTGTAAAAGTAAAAGCTGCATTAAGTTTGATAATTAAGGAAGAGTCTTCGGTGTTCAAACACTACAGTTCTTTGTTCTGTAGTATAAAAATTGGCTTGTACTCTTTCATATCACAGATGTTGTGTTCACATAATGATCCCACATGCCACATTATGCAGATGACTTTGTTACACTTAACACACAGACTAAACCATGTGCATCTCAGAAAACCTCAGAAGAAACACTTCTTTTTATTTGGAAACTTCTGGAAGTGGCACTATAATCAATGGAGTGAAAAATATGGAGAAAGCATGGAAAATTGGACATTTTTAAGAGGCTAATGCTTTTGAAATAGTATAAAATAATCCATCTCTCCTGGCCTTTGTCTTAAAAGTTATAAGGAGATCAGCAATGTTCAAAAGCAGAGAGTGCAACCAGAAATGAGTTTAAGTGACAGATGAAATAATCAATAATTGAAACCACTAATGGACCTGGAAACAGAAAAAGGATTCTACAGAATGGCACAATTATCTATGCAAACACACATCAGCATCATGTTTGGCTTTATGGTTAAGTGTCCATGTTTGGCTTTGTGATTAAGTGTCCAAGGTATTCCCACTTGTTTACCCAAGACTAGATCAGTCAGCTATACAATTAAGTTTTAGATTGGATGAAGAATATGTGGTACACTGAAGGAAAGTCAGGTATCTTTATTCTAGCAAATACCAAGTTTCACTTTAAAAATGAAGTTTAAAATTGTAACTGAACCTTCATGTATCAAATGTCTTACTCTTAGAAGAGCAGAATATAGTGAAGGGAATAGAGTTTGTGGAGTTTCCATCTCTGGACATGTTCACCAAACACCAAAACAAATTATGTGTTCTGCTTCAAATAGGGAACTGAACACCATAGGCTTCTAGATTCAAGCACCCTGAAAAGGCACATATCTCAACAGTAGTATGCAAATTTGCTGTTATGATTCATTCTGCACTACTCTAGTCTAATTTTTATGCAGTCAGTTCTATTTGAGTGAAATCATGTGGGAAAGAGTTAAGAAATAATAGCAAAAAGCCAGAAGTATCAGAAAAGAGTTGTAGTGTTAGAAGATACATCCATGATCTGGCAGGCCATCATTTTATTTAAGCACAAAAAAACAGTTCATAGCAGTCTTACGAGCTATTAATTCTAATTATTTAACCGGTTAACTTCCTTTATAGCTCATTTTGAAACTGTTCCCTATTATTGGAAGTTCTTTGATCAATATAGGTGCATCTGCTTTCATAAGAGATCAAAAAGGAAGAAATCAATTTTAAAAGCAGATATACACCTCATTTAAACTTTGCATTTACTTTGAAAGAACTATTTTAATGTGTAGAGTGCATTAGTAAAGCAGATATTTATTTACTAAAATTGGAGCTCTTAAGTCTTGAGAAATCAGAAAAGCTAAAGTTTGCACAGTATTTAGTCTGAAGAAGCAGGTTCCCAAAATTCAAAAGAACATACCACTCTAAGCTGATATTGACACTGGTGCTATCTGGGAAACGAAAAAGTGCATAGCAGCAACGGCTGGAAGGGGGCCAGGGGTGGGAAGTGGACAACTAAAGTTTCTCTCCCTGTTTTTTAATTGTCTCTATGGCTCAGACTTCCTGTCTTGTCAAATCAGAGATAAAAATGCCTGCAATTAGTGCTTAACAATGTAATTACCAAATCCAACAGAAACTAAGTAATTTTCCCATGGAGAGCAGAGCCACCTGTAGCCCATTGCCTGGTTGTTTATGCTTTGGTTAAAAGATGGGAAAAAATATGGCTTGGGTTTTTTTGTGAACAAAACTTTGAGTTTCATAACAGCTATTAAGAAAATTCAGCACAGCAATAACACAAATCCCCTTTGGAAGACTTTATAACATACTACATATATACCAGGATGATTTTCACAGAAATAAAGTGATATTTAAAAATAATGTCCAATCCTTCAGTTCTGATGAAGACTAGGACATATTTACCTACATTTACCTTAGTTGCCATTGAAAAGCAGAGGCTGCAGCCATTCAGGAATTCTTAATGCATCCAGCAAAGCATAACTGCTGACAGCGTTGCCACTTTTAGAACAACCTTTATAAAAAAGCATGTCTGTTAGTACTTTCAGTATCTGATTTACCCAATGAAATGCAAATCCTCTGGTTTCTGGTCTTCTCTGCCTGTCAGCTATGACCTTTAAAGGTGAAATTTAAATCAGCAGTGTTTTCCAATAAAATTATCAATATTATCCTAAAAGATCAAAGCTATTACTTCTAACTTATAGAAACATGCCTTGTCACACAGAATTACAAGAGCTGATGCAGGAAAGAACAAATGTTTAAAGTGAGATCCAGTGTATTGAAGTCAACAGAAGTATCTGGAAATATTTTTACTTGTGTGCCTGATAAGCATAAACCCAATCTTTTACTTTCTGGGAAATTTTGTATCTATATACATAGACCACACGAGTGCCACATATATAGCCACTAGGTACACCTGCAAATCGTTCTATAGTGACTTTTCATAAGCACTTTCAGAAGGTAATCTATATAGGACTTCAAAAAAGACAAACAGGAAAATGTGAAGATGTGACCAGATCTCAAGATGTCTCTGTCCAGTGAACTTGTCAAGGTGTGGGTACTAGAAGCTCAACTGATGATCTCTGCAACTATCTTCTTTCAATAAAACAGATTTTCTAACAATCCAAATTTATGTGTAAAGGCCATTACATTTCCCTACACACCTCACCATCAGAACAGTGTCCATACTAACCTCTTACTTTGTACATGATTTCCCCATATATTAGATCTGAAAGGGATGATGTAAGAGGAAACATAGTTCTGTATTTTCCACAATTTGAATATTTTCTGCTTCAAAGGGTTGGATATCTCAGACATTTTCTTGGCACTACTTCTGAATTCAACAGATTCTTCTCAATGGCCAGCATTCTTATTTCTTGTGTTTTCCACAATTTGAAATGTCTTTAAGAGCGTGAAGGGATACAATTATTGTCTGTAACTACATTACAAGAAGCACAGACTCCAGGAGGGAAAAAAAATTGAAAGCTAAAGGACCATTTTTGGCACAGGAACAAATGGTTCTCTGTTAATGAATGCTTCAATCTAGAGGTTTACTTCTGCTTGCAGAGCAAGTACTAAAATATTTTTTTAAGTGACACAAGGAAGAAATTACATTACAGGTGTTAAAATGGAGTTTCTGTCAGTGTATGAAAGACATCACAGAGTGTGGCTGACAGGAAACTGGTTTCGGTAAACCCAGTGCCCTCTTCCTAGTGTATGTTTCTACTCATTTTGACAATTAGACAATGAAACTTTTAACACTGCAAAATCTGAAAAGCTCTGCATAATGGGTGATATATTATTTTTTTAATCCAGTAAAAACTGCTTTCTTACACAGAACTTCATCTCATAGTAAAAACCTTATCTTCTGGCATGTTCCATCACAACTGTCATTAAGCAACACCTGTAGAAATGAGACAAAAATTATTTTTCCTTAGTGTAAATCTATTTAGAGGAAATATGTAGTAAAGCCACACACACAAATTGCTGAGGAAAATTATTAGAGAGGAGTAAAAAGTATTAATATGATTTAACCATTTTGTGCTAAACATCTTCCCTAAATGTAAAAAGCATTATTGTTTTTATCAGTTACCAGCTGGGGATGGGTTATGGGCATGCCACTGTCAACCACCTGGGGAACAACCTGGGGTTGAAACTCTAATGACATTTTCTTCTGAGCCTTGTGTTTCAGCAGCATACAGATTGATTTGATTGATTTGACTAATTTAACTTGGATGAACCTTTCTCTCCAGTGAGAATGTGATACTATCTTTTGTCCAGGAATTTTAAGGTGAAAAACATGAACGGTGCTTCATAGCTCACTCTGCCTTTCAAACTCATTCATTTATGTGCAACTTCTTCAGGAATGCCCTGCCTGGGAATTTGCAGAACACAGGACCTTTTCCCTTCAGTTGCATACCTCACCACTGTTTGCAATACTGTTGCTTACAGCTGCAGTTTCCTTACACAGGATGTTAAAATTTGGCACTGTAAATCTGCGAGTCATTCTGTTAATTCAGTGCACTAGAGCTCCTGTTGAAACCTGTCTATGTTATTAGACTTCTTACTGTTGGGTGCAATAAACAAATCAAAAAGCAGTTGTGCATTTGATCTGTGATGTATTTCAAGTCAATATAAGCCTTCAAGCAGAGACATTAATTGAACACTTGTAAACAGTTAGTCAGACAGGACTTCATTAGCAGAGGTCAGGATAAGAACCACTACATGATTTCTAGCATGATCTTGCTTTTAGTTACTTTGCAACAAACAGAATGTCAGTGATGGAAAGAAAAAATAGGTGATTGCAAAAGGAGTTCACTCAGAATGTGGAGTCTCAAGAGATCATGAAAAGCTCTTTGAAATCTAATGGTTACTGGAAATTGTTGACTCGATTGTTCAATATTCCCTATCTTGAAAGTAAGACTTTTTTGCTCGTGGGCTTTGCAATAATAAGGTATTCTCACTACATTGCTTTTGTCTATTATGCTGGAGAGCACACAGACTTTACTTAAGGCTCAGATTGTTTCCACCTATTATCTTCCACTGGTGCAATTGATTACCTGCTTCATCTACAAATGCTTACAGTTGCTTTCAAACTGCACCTAAGGAAGCAGTATTTTGTGGGCAGGAAGTTGGTGTCACTAGAAACTTTCCTTTTCAACTAAATTAGCTGAAAGTTATTTGGCATGTTCACGTGTAAGGATATGAGGGTGACACAACACATTTACCTGTGTGAAGCCAAAAGCTACTAGAAGTTGTACCACTAGTAATTCTACAATAGATAGAGTTTAATACCAAACACAGTATCTGTAGGTCACTTAATCTGAGGATGAAAGTATCTGTTTCTTGACTATCAGAGAATATTGCAGCAGTAGCCTTTTATGGGTATGCAGCACTTCTGAAAGGCCAAGAAGTATACAATAGCATTAAAATTACCAGTGTGATATCCGCCTTCCTGATACCTGAATAACTAGGTTCCAAGTTCTGAATTTCAGTTCATGAAGGACTATGGCCAGTATTATTCCAGGTGGACTATGAAATGGATATCTTTATTCACAGTTGCTCTGGGTTTTGTTTCTTCTTCAGGGACAAGGGGGTATTTTTTCTTCAGGTTGCTGTGTAGAATGCTCTGTGGTGCCCAGTGGAGCAGCGATTTCTAGGAGCAGCAGTGCTTGGGAGATAGCTGTTTCCAGACCAATAGAACAAAGGAGAGCACAGTTTAGGAGACAGCTAGACAACTGGGAGACTTCTACAGAATGAAGGGCCTCCACACTGCAGAGGGGAGGAGAGCATGCATATTATCCCAAGGTGGCAGAAGAGAGATGAGGTGGGAATTTGCACCATCTAGTATAGTATCTGAACTGGCCTGAGAGAAAACCTGACAGAAAAAGCCATTCAAATGTAAAGGTCCTTTCAGAGTTATTCTCATTAGGGAAAAGGACAACCTGGCAACTCAGTCCAAGCATTCAACATGACCTAAGGTCCCACCACAGTGTCGATGAAGGAATACAGCTCACACAAGTGTAGCCTTCTCTGCACCATGAGACAGTGTTCATCTGATAAGTCTATGTCCAGATTATCAGGAATATAATAATGTTGCTGCTTATAGTTTTGCCTGTCTTTCCTCATTCAAAGAACTTGAACAACCTTCAAGTTTGTACAGGTAAGCATTTTTAGCACCCATGGCTTCCCTGTTCAGTGTATCTGGTATTTGTATTTTCAAAACAAATAAATGCAGTTGCAAGACAGTTACCATTTCTACATCAGCACAGAGTTCATTCCTCTAAAAGAGCAATGTACCACCCACACAGGCTATGAAGAATAGCACAGCAGGCAACTTGCATGCTTGTATAAGCTGTGTCATCTAGGAGTGAGGAAAGTGTCATTTACATCTACTGCAAATACACTGCTCAGCCATCATTTCACTTACCAGTATTAATTTACTGAGAAAAATGCATTATTTGATGCAGCCTGTATTTTCTTTTGTCTGCCTAGACACCAGAACTGTTTTCCCTGATGATTACACTGTTATCACACATCACCAAATGGAACTGGTTTTGCTCCTTTTCCCTAGTCTGAAATGCCTGCCCTTACAGAAGGAAAGGGCTGAAAAGAAAAGGAAAAATCTACCCAAAATTCAATTAATGGCATTTATATTTGTCTCACACATGGCTAAGAAACAGTTGGACACAAAATGCTTTTCATGTCTGGCTAAGAAAAATGTTAATTTACATTTCTTCCATTCAGTTCATCCTTCATATTAGCAGAGCATCACTGCTGTGATTGAAATGTCAGGTTTTAGTATAGCAATATTACCATGCTGGGTGTGGGGAGAGGAGCATAATGTGCTTTATCATATGGTCTTTTACATATATTTTTTAATTATTTCAATATTCATGATGGGCAGATGAGTTATGAGTTCAGTTATGGAGATGAAAAAGATGAAAAGAGTTTGTAGCAACTTAGATTCTGAAAATGTTTTACTTTCAAAGTTTGCAGACATGTTCATCAACACCCCCATATAAATGATCAAACTTTAAAGCCCACAGGGATGGTTTCAAGCTTCACTCTGTTGTAAAAACCTGTCAGCCAGACAGTTGTTAGTGAGCAGATAAAAGTGATGCAGTTAGCTAGATTTGAAGGTCTCAGAACTGAAAAGTATGAAATAAAAGTCATAAATGCTGCAGCTGGAGTTATTGAGACTAGAATCTGCCATCATTCAGAAGTACAAGGTGAAAATGGAGAATGTGATAACATGATAAATGTGACTGATCGTATCTGTGACAGTCTTTTGATCTTCAAAAGCCTAGAGGGCTTGAATTTTGCTGATAAAGCTTGCTGTAATTATTTCATGTCATTCAAACTCTATGTGACACAAGACCTGAGAAGGCTGCAGGTGATATTGTTATGGAAAACTGAGGCTTGTGAGCCTTCTGATTACCTTTGCATCCAAGATGACAGGAAAAAAACACAAGCTGCAACTGATAGGATTTGCACTGACAAGTAGGTTTCTACTGTTTCTCGTGACCCTGGATTTCTTGGGCTTTCAAGCAGCTTTTAGAAATATGGTTCATGTACCTTTCAGACATACTGCCTTTCAAAGAGATTTAACTTCTCCATTTCAGTAAGGGAAATACTAATACTCCAGTATTAAGTAAATTCTACTGCAAATTTTTGAGACCTGTGTTGATTTGCCACAGTGATTTGAACTTTACCTTCTAATCTTTATTTGTTGAAGTATGACTTTAAACTAGTGGCTAAAGTAAGCAGGAGCACATGTAAACAGTCCCTTCACCACAAAAAGCTAAGGCAGAGATTTCTGTATGTGTCCACCAGATCTGCTCAGCAGCCCTTTAAATCTGCTTTGGTTTATTGCCATGTATTGTTGGGCAGTAGAGGGGAGAGAAGACAGGCTGACCTGTGAAACTTTGCTACCTATAGCATTGGGACCCCAGCTCATACAACATCACCTGGCTTCTTTGAGGACCCAGAAAGTGCTGTCTGAAATGGGATGAAAGGAAGTGACACAGGGACTTTTCTGTTTCTTGGGCAAAACACTGTGCTGGGAGGCCATCGGTTCCCACCTCCCCAGGAGATGCAGTCTATCAGAAAGGAAAAAGCATTGGGCACACGCAAACCTCTCACCAAAAGAGAAGGAGGGGGATCTAAATGGGGCAGATGATCTCTAACTTCACCCCATGGGGTCAGCAGGACCTGGGGCAGCTACAAATAAATACAAGTTAGTATATAATTTCAAGTGTAGTGACTAAATTATGTAAAGAAAGTTATTTCCAGTTTTTGATAGGGAATCCAAGTCAGAATGAGGGAATGTATGTGACTGCTGCATACTGGCAGAAAAAATACAAGTTTTAAGACACTCCGAATTCTAGCAGAAGATAAGGAAAAAGGATTAAAAGGATAAGGCTGTATCTGAATTACATTTTGCATATTCTTGATATTTATAATGGGAATTTTGAGAAAGAAATGTTCAAAATGCAGAGCTTCTGTGAGATGGAAACCTACCAGAAGTACTATCTTGAGGAGTATTATTGCCCCTGTAGAGCAAAGAAAAATGAACTCGGGTTCTTCCAATAAATGATAACATGTTTTCTGTGACTAATACAAAGAGGGAGAAATAAGCAAACACAACAGCATCATTATTATTTATTCCTAGTAGCAGTGGTGGCCAGTTCTTTAGGAAGCAAACAAGAACAGTGATCCTTAAAGAGCTGATTAAAAAAAACACTTACTCATTTGGAAAATGTGGATTCTGGAAATGGTAATTCATGTGAAAAAAAAAATGCATTCCTGTGTTCATCTTAAGACAGACTTTAATAATTTTTACAGACTGTGCTGCCATGGCAGTCACTTCTTTCAGTAGAGGTGTAATAGTTCTGGCAGAAAAGTTTGTGTGTGTAATAATTGTTCATGCCTATTAAAGGAACATGTGCTAGCTAATTAGAATTCTCTAAACTGAAAACAAGCATGCATGCAGAAGCTATCTAAATACATTCATTAATCATAAACAAAGACAGACATCCATGGATAATTCATGAAGTAGCATTAAAAGATGTGCAGAAGCTCATCAAGGCCAGAGAGGTTTGTGATAACTAGAAGTCCAGTCATGACAGTCATCATAGGACTTGTCCTCCAATCTGTGAGATTGTGAGTGCGTGACTCAGTGTATGCCACATGCCAAACAAGTGCAATTTCCTTCTGAAAATAACCACAGTCTTCACAAGGGTAGTGGCTAGAAGAGAATTTTTTCTTTAAAGAGAAAGTTAAACTTATGTTGGAAGATTATTGAAAAAGATTATGTAAGAAGGTTAAGTATGAAAAATTAAACAAGGGGTTTTCTGCCCACAAAAAAATATTAAATCATGTCAACATAAACTGCAAAAAATATCTGGCAATGCAAAATAATTCTGTAAAAACTATTTAATATGCAGGTTTATCCCAGAACTAGAGCACACAAAAAAAGATAAAAATTAATTAGTCAACCTAAAATATGAAGACACAGAATACTTACTAGTATGAACACTGTTACAGTGTTTTGCACCAGTGGTCACTGGTGTAAGAAAGAGACATCATTATTGAATTTCTAAGGTGCGTGCAGTGACATGAGCCACTCTAACACTGAGATTAGAAATAGAACTGGCTCTCAATTACTCCCTTGAAATTAGTTAAGCAAAAAAAACTACAGAAGGCATTACTCAAAGTTATTTCAAAATAATTTGGAGCTAAGATAATGTTGTCTCTAAATTAAAATGTTATCTCTAAAATAAAATTATTAATGCTTTTTTGTCAGCTACTGCAATAACTTCTGTAATGTCAGCTAATACCCTCACTCTCACTAGAGTAACAGTCCCCTCTCTGCAAGCTAAAATACAGCTACACAATACCAAACAGACCAGAGGAGCACATTGTTTACTGAGATTTGGATGGACAGCATTCTGGAAACCTTTTGTCAGAAAATGATTGTAATGGGTTAACAATCTGCTTTCCCAAGCCCCCTCTCTCCACCAAGATAAGAAGGAAAGTAATAATAATAATAAAAAAAAAAATGAGTTTTACTGAAAAAAAATGAGATCATACAATGCACAATTACCTTAGCCTATCTGCAGAAAGAGTGCAGCAAAGCGCAGAAGCAGCAGCAGAAGGTGGCAACTTAATGTCCTATATTCCTCCTGTCCTACGGCAACCCAGTGGAAAAAAAACCTCAACACCCCAAACCCAGAAGCTGGAGGCAGCAACTGGAACAGGAAGCCTCACATGTTACAATCTGAACTCAAACCTCATGATACTTTGCACCAGTTGGCATGTTCATTTTGAAGCTGGCATGATGGTAGCATGGTATGAATATCATCAGCAGATTCAACTCAGCCCATGACAATGTTTCATTCAACCTGAAGGCTATGAAGTTTGTAGAAGACTCTTGGCTTGTTTGAACTTGTCCAGTTTCACTAGCTGAAAATGAAACTATTTTCAGTTGCTGGGCATGTTGAATGTCTAGCTATGTATAAACACATACATTACAGAAATAATATATTGAACACATATATGGTGCAGCCACTGATTTGAGGGCAGCTTCTGGACACATGCAGATTTTCACTTCCAGATCAGCACAAGTACCTTCAAACATAAAAATGAAGACATAAAACTTCTCCTTTCTCACAGAAGGAAAAAACCAAAACAACAAAAAACCCCAACAAACACCACCAAAAAACAAGTGGATCTTGAGACAATGATGAGAGAGAACAAGTGAAGGCAAGGCAGGAGTACAGCTTAGGGAGATAGAACTGTGGGATAAAGCATAGCTGAGTGAATGGGCTGTGCACAAGAACATGGTGTGGTCGTTTGAGGCTGTGCCTTTAAGAACAAACACTGCTGGAACACACTGGCTAATGTTTTTGGTACTAGAACCAAAACATTCTGATATTCTAAACGAATTTCATTGGTTGATAAACAAAAATTCAGCTTTAGATTGTGAAGCGGTTGGAAAATTTTTTTTTCCTCAGTTCAGTTGGGTTTGGGAGTTGGGGGAGTTTGGTGTTTTCAGCCTGTTCTCCCTGCCTGCTTCTTCTGCGAACTGCTGGACTTGGCCTTCAGATAAGCAAACACTAATCCTGCATGGGCTTTTGAAGCTTGCTAACAACTCTTTTCCTTAGTAACTTGCCTTTCTCTCTCTCTAACCCCTTTTTGGGGAAAAAGGGAGGTAAGGGGGGGAGAGAGGGGGTTCCAGGAGAGGGGATCCCTCCCTGAGGGAGGGATTTTTGTTGTGTTATTTGTCTTTGCTGTGTATTTCTGTGTATATATTGTTAATACCTGTATATATTGTGTTATATATAACCTGCTTTCCATATATGCTTGTAAATATATAGCTTTTGCTCTTCGACTGAGTTAGCTGTGGTTTCTTACTCTGTGGAGGAGGGAGAGCTAAGCCCTCTCTCAACCTACCACACATGGAAAGCTGGAAAAACAAACCAAATTGCTGGCAGACAGTCTCAAGCTTCTGTCTGATGTCAAGTGTCTGAATCTTCTAAGAGTCCCCAGTACAGAATCCCAGCCAATACAGCCATTGCCTGTTTGGACTTGACTGCAAAATACTATTTTCTTTACTAAGCTGCTCTTATTTGATCTTTAGCCACACATCTCTGCAGTTTACTCAAATAGAAGACTTTGTATTTTTTCAGTGCCAATGAATATTTCCTGCTGGGGATGTCACCCTGGAATTATAGAGACATGCACACATTCAGAAACCCAGCACATGAGACAAAATCATTTGCAGTTTGACATTAATCCTAACAATATGTGACTAAGAACAATACAATGCTTACAGTAACATTACATTAGTATATTGGTGATTGGATAGCAGAGGTCTATAACAGGTCTGAGAGACTGTAGAATTCACACCTCACAATGGATCAGGCAGTCAGAACTGGAATATTAGAATGTGCCTTGTCATAACTCAGTAGACTGAAATGAACAAAATGAGCAAGACTTTTAAATTGGTTGACTTTTTTACTGTATTGGTAATTTACTTACATTTCATTGCTGTTCATACGTGTCCTGTATGAATAGCATCTATTTATACCTGGGTTATTTGAAGAGCAGGTAAGTGAAATATTTGTAAGCTAATGTTCTTTCCATCTATAAAATCATCTATGGTTTTGAGGTGGTCTGAGTAATGATTTATAGTGAACTTTTGTAAGAGCAACATGTTTTTACATGAGACAAGCTGAAAAAAAAATTAAAGGAAATGTTTATCTTGTGTCTACAAATGTAGAATACTTAACTTTCTAAACAGAGAAAGATTCTTAAAAAATCTCCAAATTATAAAAACGGGAAAAACAGAACTTTTGAAAGCTCATAAACCACTTTCCCCTCTGTCTATTGTATTGTTGCTTTCAGTTTAATCAAGAACTTTCTGCATCACATGGAACTGTGATAGACTTTGGGTATTCGCTGTCACCCCTCAAGTGTGGGTTTTGTCTTCCTCTTCCTCTTCCTCTTGTCTACCTGTGAACTGCAGGCTCCAGTTCTTTGCCTCTGCATCCCAAATCTGTGGACTCCAAGACCCCTCCAGGAAGAGTCTTGGGTACTCCCAAGAGAAAGGACAGTCTGCCCTGCCCTGGAGGGTCTAATCTACTTTGCTTTTTGGAAGAATGCAGCACACAAACCGAAAATAAACTAAACAAATGTATTCTCACCACTGCACCAAACAATCCCTTGGCTACAGGTTGTGTTGTAGTCTGATATAAACAATCCCTGTAATTCACTATTTTTCTTGTACACAAAAAAATCCTTTAACAAAAATAATAAAAATTGCTGTCTTCCCTGTGATAGCAAAACCACATAGGAAAAAATGGTTGGAGTTTAGAATGGAGTAACTCTTTATAGAGATGGACTGAAATGAACATTTTCCCCATACTCTCTGGTGTCAACAACCTATACAATAAGCTGGCTGAGTTGTGGAGCCTTATATTTATCATATGCAGCTACTAATTATTTATGTCTGATTTGGAATACTATCCTTTGAAAAGACAGCACATTGCTGAAAGCAAAGAAGACACATGTAGCCAAGTGTAAAGCAACAGTTAAAACATATTTTGTATATCTAAGTAATCTTTCTTTTTTTCATTGAAGATGGCATAAATACTCTGCTAGTCCTTCTGGACAGTATTGCCACACATGGTCTTTGAGAGACTTGAAAGAAAGAAAATTAGTAGGATGACTAATTAGTCATTTTGCCAGCAGCACATTACTGCCTTGAAATATGTTTTCATTAAACACTAGAACAACTACAGAAACTTTGCACAATATTATCCTTAAGAATTTAATTGTTTGGAACTGGAGATGAAGTTGGCTGAGGAGTGGAGATGAAGAGTCCACCCACACAGATGTGAAACTGTCTCAGATACTGTTCCCTGCCCCACAATTTTTATTAAAGTAATTGTAACTTCAAGAAAGGTTCATTTAATGAAAATTAATTTTGATGAGTGTGGCCGTTTGACGCTGTGCCTTTAAGGAAGGGGCACACTGGCTTCCCCCTTCAACCCCCCTACCTCCCTTCTCCCCCAAAAGAGGTAGAAGAAGAGACGAGGACAGTTAACAGGGCAGGAAAAGAATAAAGGCCTTGCACAGGAGTTAGTATCTTATCTTAGTTGGCCAGAATCCCAGAAGCAGATCCAGCCGAAAGGGACAGCGAAGGAAGGAAGACTGAGAGAAAGTTCCCAACTCCCCTGGGTCCAATCTCTCCTCCCACAATCCTACCAATGAAATTCGTTTAGAAAACCAAAATATTTTACAAACATTTAGCCAGTGTGCCCCTTCCTTAAAGGCACAGCGTCAAACGGCCACAATGAGTTCTCAGTAACAGCACTAAGAATTACACTAAATTGAATCAATTCCACTGAAAGCCTTTGTGAGCAAAAACTCAGTCTCATTGGCATCGCACACAGAATCTCCCAGAAGAGCCATCATTCTTCAGCTTGGTGGCAGCCTTTCTAGGATTAGGAAAGAATCACCAGGGGCTGTGCCTTGAATTGGATTTCTGGTCTCCAAACTGCCTTGGTTTTTACTGCTGCCTATAACCTTTCCCATCCTGGGCCTCAGCCAAGGATCACATACAGCAGAACACATGAGTGATGAAAAGACATGTGAGACGTTGAGGGGTTGTGGAAGGTACTGGAATGAGGGGTAGCTCCAAGCAGTTGTAGTAGTAGTAGTTGTAGACAGTAACCTGAGGGGACCTGGACTAGCAGATGGGGTTGCTAGAGCTCAAGGCAAATGAGAAGGATGGATAGAAAATGGACTCATACCAAAAGCAGCTTATCAGAGAGAAGAAGGAGGATTGTAATAACACAGGAAACAAACAAACAAAGTAGCAACACAGAAATAAATACAGAATAAAGCTGGAATGAACTCTTTGGAGAGTGCAAATCCATAAATGATAGGAAAATGGACATTTCAGATAGACATAAAAAAGTTTGTGTCAAAGCATAATCCTAATAATATTTACTTTGGTTTAAGCTACCTCTGCAGCTGCAAATTTCTCTTTCAGTCCCAAACACCACACGGCTGGTAAAGGAGAGACTGTGCGACATGATTCCTCACGTTGGTTCAGCAGGTGTTCTTTTTAGTGCTGAAGCTTTCAGTTCCGGCCAATGCAAGTATCTGCTTGCAAATTTCAGGGTGCTGTCTTAAATCCTTGTGTTTTGTCACTCCTTGCTTAGTCTCCTGCCTGTCTCCTGCTACAGATGCCAGAAACTCAGTCAAGACTTCTCCTCTGGAGGTCCTCAGTTACATGGAATTGGAGGAATTCCAATGATAGCCATGTGTGATTTGACAGTGGTACACACCATATGCACCAATAACTCTTTTGCTTTCCTTCTACCATCTCCTTCAACAGGAGGAAAAAAAATGTTTGAAGAATGAAAACATTGAAAAATAGAATCTTGTATGAGTCAGGTTTTTTTCTAGACCATGAACTCTATCAAGACAAAAGAATTTGTAACAGCTTTCCTACTGACCTTCAGCTCTGACAGCTTGAAGTCTTGGATATTACACTGCTAAGAGCTGCAAGTTTTTAATCATTTATAAGTGCTTCAGTGTTTATTGTACCATGACATTGGGTTCAGAATCTCCTTCAGGAACCACAAGTCCTGTCTTGTCAATGATTGCAGTCGCACTAAGAGCTGCCAAGTTTTTTTAATTCTTCAATGCTTTCCAACAGTCCAAGCAGGTGGGTGGTTGTCAGCTCTCCACCTGGGCTGCCAGGGTGGAATATTAATCTAACCTGACCATTTGTTTCTGGCCTACTTTTGTCAGAACTGATTTGCGCTTGAAGCATCTCAATTCTCAGCCTGTATATTGAATACATTTCTCCAGCGTAATGTTTGGAATGATCTGCTAAACAAGCAGCTGTAAATATTTCTTTAGGTTTAGGGAGACATGAAAACTCACATGAGAAACTGGGCTAAATCCCAGTGACCATCACCAATATTTGTGAGTATGCAAACACACAACAGGAGCTTGTTTCATGTCAAATGCTAATTGCTCATCTTCAGGGGTCAGGAAAGGATACGTTACCCAGGTGTGGGATACTATAATTGTCCAACATTTTTATTACTTTTCTGGAAGTTAGCTTTTGACAGCTGTGCAATATAGAGTATGGCACCAGCCAAAATAAGTATTTTAAAGTAACCTGAAGATTAAATGGTTTGTTTTCTTATTTTGTGTTTGAATTTGGAGAGCTTCTTCCAGGAAATCAGAAATCACCTTTTGGTGTAAAACCATGCTTTTCTAGTGATGCAAATACTTCTCTGGAGAAGAAAAGGCTGAGAGGTGACCTTATTAATGTCTACAAGGAGCATGGAGCCAGTCCCTTTTCAGTGACAACCAGTGATAAGATGAGGAGTAAAGGATGTAAACTCAACCACAGGAAATTCCATCTCAACATGAGAAAAAACTCTTTATTGTGAGGGTGAGTAGATACTAGATTTCACAGAATCACAGAATTTCAGAGGCTGGAAGGGGCCTTGAAAGATCATCTAGTCCAATCCCCTGCCAGAGCAGGATTTTGAAGATACTTGGATCCTACCTAACAAATGTTCAACTAGAGCAGAATGAAATTCTTAAAATCACAATGAAAGTGTGAAAGAGAAATCCAGAGATTGAACCCAGCTTATTCAGAGCTGCAGGACTGAGACGTGAACCCACCAGAATTCCTGGGTGTTAACACAGTATGATGCATAACCACCTAGTTAACTTGGAGCACAGCAGGAAGGGTGGCTTTTCAGAATATTTCACAAATGCTGCAGAGAGACAAACTGCAAGGAAATAAACAAGGAAAAAGCAAAACCAGCTCTGGCTCTTATAGGTCTAGAGATGCACAGCATCTAGTGATAACACTTAGAGGTGGTTTTCATAGAATAGAATAGAATTGTCAAGGTTGGAAGGGACCTCAAGGATCACCTAGTTCCAACCCCCCTGCCATAAGCAGGGACTCACACTAGATCAGGTTGCCCAGAGCCACATCCAGCCTGGCCTTAAAAACCTCCAGGGATGAGGCTTCTACCACCTCCCTGGACAATCTGTTCCAGTGTCTCACTACCCTCAGACTTCTGCCTTTCTGGAGGCATTCTATAGAGTTCTTAATAAACAGGATAATTCTTGCAGCATGGATGTGTGACATTGGGCACCATTTTAATACAAATTTTGTGGGCATTCTTTCCAAACTGATGCATCAGGGACACATTTCAGCTATCCACTCATTCCACACACGTAAAAGCTCTGTCCTGGTGATTCAGGGGTGTAGCACATCATACCTGAAAAATGGTTAAGAAAGGGTTACTAATTCAGACACAAAACTATTTCTCCAACATTGATTGAATCTGATGAAGAAATCTTTCCTTCACTTTCTCTGACTCTTAGAGCCATTCTCTAGATAAATTATAGAAAATTAGAAGTGGTCAGTGTGTATGGCTACAATACATTAATGCCATACCACCAGGATAAATCATGGCAAGCCTACCTGTTATTTTCCATTGAACATGTTTCTAACATTATTCTTTGTGTTACTGTGGACCTAAGAGAGCCTGCAGACCACTGTTAAAGCCATCATGTAAATGCAGCCAAAGTGATAGCATTTTCTGAAAAGGTTGTAATGTAACAGCAAGGCAAACAGAAAGTGTAGGAATTATCATTTTCATGTTTACACAGCTTGGATTCTGAATCTACACAATTCTCCAGAGGCCACATAAGGAGTGGCAGAATGATAAATTAAACCCCATTTTTCTGAGTCCTATACAAAACCTTACTCACAAGGTCATTCTTTCATGCTATCTCTGTAATACTCAAGCGTTGGTGGCCTGTAAGTACTGAAGGAACGTGCAATTTGCAAGTCAGGATTTTTCTGCCTGACACTTATTAATGAAAGACAATGCCTACAAAAGGTCAGCCAAAAAATAAATAAGTAAAGCATGTGATGACAGAAATAATCACTGGAGATGCAGAACTCTGGCACTGGACAGAAAATCTTACCAGTAAATCATCCCATTAATACAAATATGTATGTTGTACTTTGATAAACGCTCTGTGTGCAGAGATAAGTTCATTCCAAAAAATAAATTATTCAAACAGATTATTCATTTAGATGAAAGGAGAAAGGCAACTGGATGTAAAATTAAATTTGAGGGATTTTGTGGTTTTAAATAATAAATTCTCAGACTGGGAAAATCTTTCATGAAAATACCAGGTAAACTAGACTGCCTCAGACCAACAGACACTTTCTTTGAAAATCACGGCACTAAATAAAGACTACTTTAGCTTACTCTACAACAGCTTCTATCTTTATACCAAGATCTCCATCTTCCTATCCTTTTTGGCTTTCTTTCACTTGGTCACCTCTGGGCTATATGTGAAAAAAGTATCACAGAAGTGCTGGTGCCCATGAAGTTAAGCATAACCAGCTTCAGCCTTATTTTCTGTAGGAAAATAATGGAGACCAGGCTAAGAGAAACTTGGAAAGTGTGCCATAAGGGGATTATAAAAACGTAAATCTGAGAGTAGCTGAATGGAGGTACCGTTGTGCAGTGATTTTACCTGTCATTCTGTAACTGAGGGGAGATGCCACCCTTGTCCAGTGCTGGTGACCCCTTTTCAGGAGCATTCTGTCAGAAGGACCTTCCAAAGTCGCAGCAACCATGTGACCTGCGGGACATGCCAGCATGACAAAGAGGTGAGGAACCAGCCAAGATAGATGCAAGCTGAGCTTTACCTGTTTCATCGCAGGCAAAAGCAAACAAGCTGCCGGTTGAGACTTTGGAGCTTTCATGGATGAGGTAGTGAGAGTGGGAGCAATGGAAATTAAAATAGCAAAATGCATTGTTTTCCCCTAGGTAGGTCTGACAAGATCTTTGAGATAATGTAGAAACAATAAGTGGACACTCTTATTTTTAGTGATACTTGAAATCAAGAGGACATTTTAAGCTTTTCTGCTTTCACAATCTTCCTGGATTTCAGACATGTCATATTTCAAATGATTCAGACTTAACTTTCTCATTTTCCTGTTTCATAAAAGCATGAGAAATGCTAAAGCAAGTACCACACTGAATTGGCTCATAATTTTCTTTTTTTTTTTTTTTTTGGCTAAATACATCTACAGAGAGGCTAAAATATAGAGGAAATTTACAGGAATGAAAAGTCTTTGATGTTTTCTGCAACAGGACACTCAACCTCATAAACAGACACAAGGCAGCCAGTGAAAAAGGCCATTTACAGCATTGTAGAGTGCTGGGTAACAAATGAGAGATTACTTTGGGTCTCACATTGATGATGATGTAATTGGCCAAGTCTCACTCCTGTCCTGGAAGAACTCAGTGTAGCGGGATTCCAATACATGGGGTCTCTCGTTCTCAGAGACAGGCTCAGAGAGGGAGAGAAATATGCAGTGAGAAAATGAGAAGGGGCAAAGCCCAACAAGAAATTGATTTGGCTTCAGCTGTTAAAGAGAACAGGAAATCCTTCTACTAATATGTTAGCAACAAATAGAGGACTACGGAGACTCTCCATTCTTTGTTGGATTCAGGGGGGAACATATCAGTAAAGGATACGGAAAAGGCTGAGGTATTCAATACCTTTTCTTCGCCTTGGCCTTTAGTAGTACACCAGTTTGCTGGATAACCAGTCTCCTGAGCTGAAAGATGGGCAGCAGAATGAAGCACCTATAGTCCACAAGGAGGTGGTTAGTGACCTACTGGACCATTTAGACATAAGTCTATGGGGCCACATGACACACACCCAAGGGTACTGAGAGAGCCAGCAGAAATGCTCACCAAGCTACTTTCTATCATTTACCAGGACTTCTGGCTAACTGGGGAGGTCCCAGCTGACTGAAGATTGGCAAACATGATGCCCATCTACAAGTAGGACCTTGAGAACTACAGACCTCTAAGTCTGACATCAGTGCCAAGGAAGGACATGGAGCAGGTCATCTTGACTTCTATTCAGTGCTCAGCATATATTGATGCATGGAGTTGTTCCTTCTGGTGTTCAGGACTTCGTATTTCCTGTTGTCAAACTTCACAAGGTTATTTCTCCCATGTGCAGGACTCACTCCCCTTTGCTAAACTTCATGAAGTTCCTGCTGGGTCCACAGTCCAGCCTGTCAATATCCCTCTGAAAAGCAGCACATTCACCTTGTTAATTAGCTACTAATCTCCCTGGCTGGGTTCTGCATTTTCTGCCAACCTGCTGGGAGTGCGCTGCCCTGCTGTCCAGGTCATTAATGATGTTAAGCAGTATTTGACCCAATATTGGCCCCTGGGACACACCACTGGTGGGTGGCCTCCACTAGAGAAGGCTGGGCTTCATGCTGCTGATGACAAGTGTCTGAGCCAGGCAGTTCAGCTACTTTCAATCACTGTCTGCTCATCCACCCCATACTGCATCAGTTTGTCTAAGGGGAATGTTATAGGAGACAACGTTGAAAGCCTTTCCAGACTCAAGATAAACAGCATCCTCTGCTCTTCACTCATCCACAAAGGCAGTAATCTTATAATGGAAGGCTGTCAGCTTGTTCAGACATGATTTCAGCTTCATAAATCTACACTGACTATTCCCAAACACCTTCAGAGTGCCATTACCGTCCTTTTGAGGCAAGAATCCAGATCTCTGCTTGTAATTGCAGCCACAGAGTCCCTGCCTCTTTCTGGCATGATGTTCCCCCATAAATTTGTTCAGATAATGTTATGAGAATCTGCAAAGAAATACATTGTGAAAGGGACATCTGACTGGCATTTTAGAAGAAAGTATCCAATATCTTGAAAGAAACTTGATTTAAGTAATTTGAAAATTGACTTCTACATACACTACTCAAGAAAGAGTTCAAGAAAATCACATTGTCCTAATACCAGAAACAAATTTGCAAGTGATGATGTACTGATCGCAGCAGTAGGCTGTCATGAAAATAATTTTCATGCCTCTTTCTAGTGTTGTTACAAAAAAAGTTTCATCCCTTCCATTGTAAGAACTGTATTTGTACTGATTTAATGTACTTACTATTTCCCCTTTGCAGCAGAGCAACAAAAGGAAATTTCTGAACTCTTGTCCATAATCTCTGTTATTGTTTTTCTGGCTTAGCAGGAGATGATAATGGTTGATTTTTCTTCAACAACTACTATTCTTTTAAGTATAAAAAATTTGTAATATTATGCAGTGAAAACATCAGCACCTACTAAGAACAGGATACTACAGAGCATAAAGTTTTGTAAGAAAGAGATGAAGGGGATTCAGACGGTAAAACAGATATGAAGAAAATACTGTTACCTAAGTAATACTTTCAAGATCGGATCTTTACATAAATGAAGTCATTTCTGAAGTGTTCAAGACTATAGAATTAAAATCATGCACAAGCAGCTCTTCAGTCATGAACCTCTCTTCTGATTATTGGTAAGACAGGCAAGAAATCATACAAAACAAGTAGTATAGACACATGCAGATATTACAGACTCTTATAAATTAATTTATAATTTTTACCAATCAAATAACATACTTAAAAGCACACTTTTTCTTCATGTACAAAAACCTCTCCTGTTTCAAAAGCTTGGAATTAAGTTCTGCCTAGTATCACACCTACAGAGCCCAGTTTAATGCACTCAAGGGTCATTCCACATCCTATCCTGCATAATTTTTACAGTGTTTATTCCTTGCCTGACAAGAGGCAGAACACTATAAACTACAGGAAAGTATCTCCTCTTGCCCTTTCTATTGACATGGCCTATGTCATAGCATAGATCCACCCACAAAAGGTCTGATCAAGGCCTTAGAAGGCAATTGTTGCTTGCCAGCAAACCTTGACAGAAATTCATGCATCAGAGGGGACAAAAATGCCAACAGGCTCAAAAAAAATTGTAATGGAAGTGAAAGCCTGTTACATGTCATTTTGATTTCAAAGGGAGTCTGGAAACCTTGTGTTAGCGTAGCCTGCGGATGACCTGCTGAAGAGCAGAGAGGCAGGCAGCCAAACCGCCCAGGAACAAAGCAGAGAGATATTTAATATTCTTTGAAAACTTCATCAGTGCTGGCATATTTCCAACATGGTGTTTCCCCTTCAATGCCACAGCAGCCTCTGGTAGAAATGTACCTGTGTGGAAAATTTCCACTGATCCTAATGCTGGTGGCTGTGACTTTACTCAAGTCTGTTCTTTGTCATTGATGCTTGCTAAATTCAAAAGGGTTTAAAATAGATCCTAGACAATTTGGTAGATCACCAGCAAAACTGTGAAACTTTCTAAAACTAACCCAGAGTTTAATAAAAAGAAACTGTCTTCCACTCTCTTCCATTAATTCTCCCTGTATAACTGTAATAGTTTTAGAATTTGAAATGGATATCTAAATGTTGAAAAGCAACACTAGTGTATGTGTGAGTACATATCCTTCTGTACCCTTAACAGTTTTCAGGAGAGATGGACAGTGCCATAGCTGAACTGAAGTAGTGCTAGTGGTATGAATACTCTGAGCAGGAAGTTGGACTAGAGAATTCCAGAGAAGGAGCTCTTCCAACCATGAATTCCCAATGCAAGCCTTACTTTTACTGTGGGAAAAAACAAACTAACAAACAACCCACCACCAAAACAAAAATAAAACCAAAACAAACCAAAACAACATTGGTGGAAAGGGAATCACTGGTTTAAACACTTCTGAGTGGTTCTAGAAGAACACACAGTGAGAGTGTATCTTCTGAACAGAAAAGCAAAAGCCTCACTAAAATTAATGAAATATTTTACTGAACTGTAGCTACAAATATAAAAGAACTACATGAAAATATAATATAAAATCAAACTAATATATATTATTGTTTATAATATAAAATAAAATGATTTCCCAGTTCAGTTTGAGTGTGATTCAAAATTATGCGTATTACCTTTTGAAGTCAATGGGAGCTGTTGTTTTCTGGTTAATACATACCATTAACAGAACTGTAATTAAAAATTTGCACCTACCATTTTAAATCTAAGAATATTTTTTCAAAATTAAATTTGCCAGGGTATGAAGAAACCAGTCAGTGTTTGTATTTTATTGTGTATCTGCTTTAAAAGCTTCCATGCCACGTGACTTGACTGAGAGAAAAATTTAGCTGTACAGGCTAGATAAGTAACATGCTACAGGATGAGAGATCATTATCTCAACCATTTTAAATTGAGTCCTGCTAACACTTGGCATACTAGCTGAAAAAAACCCCAGACCTGACTGCCAATATTTGTTACTCGATTGAATTCACTAATTCCCTTGTGCATTGAGAGAAATACAGGATAAAATTCAAGCGCACATTTAAATATATAAACTTTTCAAGACCAAAGGGTGAAGCTAAAAACACATCCTAGTGTTGTGCAATACCACTCAGCAAAAAAGACTTTGAACAATATTTCTCTATTTCCGTGTAACTCATAATGGAAATGGTTTCAAAGTGTAAAATAATAAAACTATGTAAGAAAAATAAGTCCTGCATTTGTTCAAAATAGCAGAGCCATTCATACTTCAGCACTTGAAGTCATCTTAGTCAGCCTTGACCAGTTAGTGACGACAGCTGATAGGATATCTGCTCAGTCATACATATTGTTTGACACCTACACTTTTAGCCATATTCACTGTCTTGATAATCAAGCTCTGCTGTTTGTTACTGACTTTTTTTCCTCCCCCCGCCCACCTTCCACCCCGCCTCCTCCCCCCAGCTATGGGAAAGACAGCTTGCATATTTTCTGGCTTGTCTGGGCACATGAATGCACACAGAAAACTATGCTTTGTATTTAGCCTTATGTGATTAGACATGATCATTTCACAGGATCATTGAAGTGTTTAGGTCATTTAAGCCCTTCCTCTGTGCTCCTAGTATCTAGTAACCAGAGCAAAACCATCATGGATTTCTAATGTTAACAGGCAAGTACTGATGGGAAGTAAAAACTACAACACCCTTCAGTCCCCCTAAAATGAAGAAATCCTATCATCAGGAAACTTGCTTAGTTCTATTTTTTTTTCTCTCAAAATAAGAAAATAGGTGAGGTCAAAAAAACCCCCCAGAATGTCTGGTATTTCACTGTTGGTATTTTTCAGTTCCCTTAATGAAATTGTTCAAATTTTCATCCTCAAGGGCAGTAAGAAAATCCAGATTTACTTTTTTTCCCAATTTTGGAGATAAAGGAGAGATCTTCCCTAAGGTAGAATTCTGAGGACCTCTTGTCTTCGCTACCTGTGATCTGAAGAGCTGACCCTGGGTGACGACAGGCCTGACCTCCAGCACTGGCTGTTCAAGGGCAGCACCCCAGAGCTACTTGCCTTCATACAATTTTAAGTAGAAGCTCAGAAAGGAAACACAAGGTAATAATAATTTATTCCATTTAATACCTCCATTATTTTTTTCATTTTTGTTTCACCATAAAACAAAAAGATCAAAAATCCAGGCAAGCTGGCTTCCCCATTTAGCAAAAAATCCATTATACTGCCTTAACAGTTTATCAGATGGGTTTTACCCAACCTGTTCTGTATCCTTACTGACTGGATTCAAAAAAACAAAGCTACATAAATACACACATACAAAATTCTACTTATTTCTTGGGGAAAACAAAAAAAAAGACTGAAAGCTGAATGTTCAATAGCTTTTGTGCAGTGAGTATGCATGTTTTATTTATACTAACAGCTGGTATCATAAATGGTTGTTTTCCCTCAGTGCAATCCTGCAAACATACATCAAACATGACACAGATTCTCTATCTAATGGCACTCAGGAGGTATTCCAAAATTGCATCACCAGAACAATTGTATTGTTCTCTTTCTTCCTGGATTATCATACATAGAGAATTCTAAAATAACAGAACAATTGTATTACTCTGTTCTTTTAGAATCCTCTATATATGGTAATCCAGGAAGAAACAATTCTGGGTTTAGCTAGTATCACCCCTACTCTTCAGCAATGTATTTTGCCTGATTTTAATTATAGTAACAAATTCCTCTAAAGCAATTAAACATTCCAACACCCTCCAACATCCCCCTAGTAAACATGACCCAGGCTGCCACTTCCCAGAACATTTTGCCCTTTTCATCCTTCCCCACCTTCAAGAAGGTAGGTAATAATACTTACCATCTTGATACCATACAATCAACATGTATTCTCTGACACTGCAACCACCCAAGGCCCTGGCAACAAGCAGTTTGTGATAGAGTCTCCGTGTAACAGGGCAAGAACATTGAAGAAACACAGAAGGCTACTGCTGAAATACTCAATAGCATGCAAAATGGGGACACACTGCAGGACATATTTACCCTCCTGAAGAGGTCAAATAATTCACCGAAGGCAGATGTGCATGCCACTCTCCAGAACACCAAGAACATAAGCTGGCCAGAAAGCACCCATCCTTCAAAGCAGGTGATCGACCGTGTTAGTTCAGCACATTTCCCATATTGCTGACTTTGGTGGAATTTTTATCGAACTTCAACTGCAAATTAAAGCTGACTGCGAGACGGCAGTCCCCAGCAGCTGCCAGCAGCGTAAGTATCCCCTTCTGCCTCAGAAAGCAATTCCACCTGTGCTAGAACTGTCTTTTACTCCTCTACTACAGTTTGCTAGCAGAGATAAACTGCTAGTCCCTGTGTTTACACTGAATGAGGCCAGCAATGAATCACAGGTGCCCTATCAAGAAATCTTTTCAACCCCAGGATGCAGCAAGGAGACAAAAATCTGAGAAAAACTAAGTATACTGAAAAAAAACCTACTTGTCATACTTCAGGTTATATCACCAGGTCATAAATACAAGAATTTACAATCTCTCACTGATAGGAGCACATGAACTCAAAATCTGTAAGTCCCTTATTTCAAAGTAGACTGTTCTGGGTTAGCCCCAGTAGGCTTACCTGTACATTAACATCATAACTGAAACTTTCAGAGTTGTCTACGCATCAGTATTACAAGTCTTAACCAGCTTCTTCAGATGCATTATAAGTGATCATCTGAAAGTCACAAGTACCTGTCCAGCTCAAAGCTGTCTGCTGCAGAACCTTAATATATGGCTCAAAAAATTGCAATTTAGTAATTCTTCGCACAAGCCCAACAGTAAAAAAACAACCCAAACCTTGGTTTATTAGGCTAGCTGGCATTATACTTTGTCTAACTGAAGCGTGTACGCACTCTTTCTTGCAGCCTAACTCACCATTAGTCAACCAGTTTGTTTTTAATTTAGCTTTGCTGAGGATGAGCTTGCCCAGATGTAACAAATTACACAAGTTCATATCATGCCTTAAAAGATTATTCTGGCTTTGACCCAAAACAAAGCAGGAATGTAAAATAGATGTAGTCATATGCTAGCACTTAAGATGCTGCTGAAAATCTTACAATGGAAAAAATACTGCTGGACTTCAACATAAAGCTTTACAAGACAACAAATACGATATTTTTTAATGCAAACACCAGGAAAAAAGAAGTGGATAGACTGGATAGGCTGCAGAAGGGGTCCATGAAATCCTCTCACTCAATCTGCCCCTTCCAAACATGTAATATGGAACATTTCAGAAAGCATTGAGTGTCAGGAAGACTAAATGTATATCACAGACCATTGCCTCAGGCTGTAGTTATCAGAGGCATCAAAGAACACCTCAAATTCCATAATGTGCAAGTTTTGAGTAACCTCTGTAGAACTCCCTCTTCATTTGCAAGTTTCCTTGGGGAATTTATTTTCATTGAAACTGAAGTCAGAAATGTGGGGAAAACACTCCATATCAGAGAGGTACCAGCAGTCAAGCTAAGAAAAGCACTTGCAAATTGTAAGTTGCAAATGATTTTCTTGTTGGCTTTGCACTGCAGCTGGTCAGGGTCCTTCTAAAAGGCAGCACACTCATCAACCACTAGTGCACCCCTTCTTCTGGAACATCTACCAACTTTCTGAGAATGCACCCTGCCCCATTGTGCAGGTCATAATGAAGATGCTAAACAGGGCTGGACCAATGCTGTTCCCCTGGGCACACTAGTGACTGGCTGGATTAGCTGAGCTAATAACCACTGGAGACAAGCAGTTCAGCCACTTTTCAATCAACCTCGCTGTTTACTTTAGATGCATTCCACCCATAAGATAGTGTTAAAAGCAGCACCGCAACTGAGATCAGATGACATCTACTGCTCTCCTCTGCTACAGCAAGAAAGACTTTTTATTTTAGAAGCTTACCACACTGGTCAGGTGCTATTCCCACATATCCGTCATTATTCAAAATGACTAACCCAGGTTACCATTTCACCCTTAGAAATGGTTTCTAGCAGGATCTGGCCCATCACCTTCCCAGGGATCAAGGTGAATCTTATCAGCCTGCAGCTGTTCAGATCTTCCTCATGGTCCATCTTGATCACAGGAGTAACATATGCTTTCTTCCATACCTCAGGAACCTCCCTGATCATCATGATCTTACAAAGATAAGATAGAGTCAACTTGCAATCCATGTTGAATACGCAAATTGAAACACTGGATAATAGCCTATTTACAAAATACACAGATTCCCCTGTATTTTGACTGCAATGTCAGCTCATAATGCGTAACTCCACAAAAGCCTTTACAGCTAGTGAGATTTATATGAACTAAATTTGTTGCGTTTCTTCATGTGTTTGAAAGTTTGCTCAGCAATGTTCATAAATCAAGGGCAGCCAACACTGTTTTCTCAGGAGGCCAGAGCGACAACTAAAAACCGCCATTGTCCCACCACTGAGGATAAAGTACAGGAAACAGCCCTTCTGCCTCCTACCCAGTTACAATAGAATGCATTAATCACCTAAGCCATAGAGTTAAAAGCAGATTAGAAATTAATATCCCCGACTGATGAAGCATTACAAAACTGCTGTTTTCAAATCAGCCGCAGAACCTTTTTTTCGTTAATAAGCACAAGCGGCTTTGAGTGCTTTGTCAGTGTAACAAACTTCCCACCAGAAGGGGAGCATTTATTCAAATACTAATGAAAGTAAATGTAATTTGTAGTGGTGCTGAATAGACTTTTCAAGACTAATTTGCATTTGTATAAAACTTTTTTTCAATATAAGCCATATTTGCATAGGGCCTTGAGACGAAACAAATTGACACATTGCTTTTCCCATCAATTTAAAAGTATTTTCCTTTCTTTGTGGTAGGCAACACTAATAATACTGAGTATGTTTTATACTTGTACATTTTCTTCAATGAAGAGCAGGCTCAAGATTCATTAAAATAGCTTATATTTAGTCTTTATGTTAGACCACTGTATCAACTAGCTCCATTTTCATATCCAAAACAGTTGCTCATACTATTCTACCAACATAGATTCATCTCTCAATTCATGGTAACTGACCAGAACTTGTACACCATAATTTTTACAATGTATTGTTCTTCCAGTAGGATTGCAGTGATTGTCTCATCTTCATTCCTCCACAACATCACAAAAATCAGAGCAGAAAAGAACACTGAAAATATTTTGTCATTATTTATCATAGAAAGACTGTCATTTATTATATAAACACTGAAATTAAGGCTACCAGGCTGAGTTTTGGTGAAGTGTTAAATGGAGGGGAGTCAGACTTGGAGGCATAAAATTCCCATTTGAAGAGGATGAAAAAAATTGAAGCTATCAGTTTGAGACACAGGATGACAGAGCTGCTAAAAAAAAAAGTCCCTTTTATATAAGAGATATATCAATAATGGTTGCACCAGAACATGAACATGCAATGAGAGTACGTACAGGCATATGACTTCATGTGAACTATTACACTCAAAGTTAAGTTTTTAGTGTCCTTAAAAAAATAAAACCCTACAGAATAATGGATTGAATATAAATGGTATTTACGTGCAACTCAGCACCACATAGAGCTGCATCTGAATGTGTCTATTCAGGCAGAGGAACTGAGAATCAGATACATTTAAAATTGTCTACGGCAATGTGGTGACAAAGGTATTTTTAAAAAAGAAGTCTTCAGGTGCCTGATATCGTATCTACCACAGACACTACTTTAGCCAAGCACAGAGTCTTGACAAAATATCTCTATTCTCAACTGCACAGAAATACTATCATCTAAAACCGGTAAGTTTGCTCATAAATTAAACCACAAACATTCTGGAGATAGAAATGAAAATAATTTCAAAATAATTATGCAAGAAAATGTAGTAAGGATTAGCATGGAGTGCAGCAAAACTTCTACACATGATGGAATGAAAAATGCTAAGTACTTAAAACTTCAGACTTGAAATTCTGCAGTAAACTTTGTGTGCAACATTCTGAACATTCATTCATTTTGGCAGTTTTGGAAGCTGAAAAAGATGTGAATACTCTCAGGAAGTATCTAGGCAGTGTTCAAATAAATTTTGGCAAGTTAGTAATGTACTTGATGATGCATGGATCAGTGTGTAACATACTTACTCTGTAGCTTCTTGACCTATGTGTTACAGAAAAAAATACAAGATGTAAGCATACAGTTGTACAAGTGCATATGTTTTTACTTTCTATATTAAACCAATCTTAAAATGAGAGAATCAAGGCACTAAGACAGTCCATTCTGTAACATCATTAAACTCTCATACACTTCAAAGAGCACTGTTACTTCTTGTTGTTTAAAAGGTTTCATATTCCTCCTTGAAATGTCAATTAAGACAGTTAAGGTTTGGGTGACTACAGACACTTTTAATAATAACCTTTAGTTAAAAACAGGCATGAAAAAAAATCTTTTGTGTTGCAAAGGTACAGAAAAAGTTAAATGTTTAGCTCCAAACATCCTGCAAATATCGGTTTGCCTCTCGAAGCATGGCCAGGATTTTCATTGCTTCCAATTTGTCACCTTCTGTTTCCATGCTGAAAATGTCCACTACAGCATCACTTACACCATCAGCCATGTGCTTCTTATCCCTAAGAAAAAGAGAGAAAAAAAAAGAGAAGGGTAATGCATAGTAATGTATTTTTTTCAACAGCTGCAAAAGCAAGATAATATTGGAAAAGAGGCATTCAAAAACCAACCCAAACAAAAGCATAGCTTGTACACTGCATGTCAAGATTCTCACTCGAGTATTCAGATAGCTCTGCCTTGACAGAAACTAGACCTTAACTGAATACTAAAAAAGAAAAGGAAATACTAAGTGACTAAAGCAATCAGTGGAACTGAGTGATTACAAGTGGTTACATGTGGTTACACTGTCAAGATATTATTAGAAAAAATGAACCCACTAATGAAAATCGCATTCCAGTAAGGTGCTTTCAGTGTCCTATTGGCACTTTCTTCAGACATCTCTAATTGTTTTCAAAGCCTCAAACTTCTGATAACTGTTCTCTCTCTGAGACAGTCCATCTCCATTCTACTCACCCACATATATAGAAGTAACCTTTCTCTTTCAGCAGGACTCTGGTAACTTCCTTAGCATGAAGCCTGATGACATCTTGCACATATTTAGGTGGGGCTACTTCTGAAGTTGAAGAATCTCTTGAGAAACAAACCTTAAGATGAGTCAATGTGCCGTTTTCAAGAAAACGTCTGAGCTCATCTCTGAAAGGCAACAGAAACTGTTAGTAATGGCTCAATGATAAGCATTGCCTCAAGAATATAAAATGAATGCTAAATAGTGAACTCGCTTGAACAAATAGTCTCGATCCTGATGCCGACAACCAAAAAACAGCCACGTCTCTCCAAATTGCCAATCAGGATGCTCTTCTCTGAGCTTCTCCCTACAGAGACAAAATAAATAAATTTTAAAAATTCACTCCTGTTCTACCAAGTGCAGAATCTAAAATGTCTATAACCTAATTCTCATTTAAATTAATGCTTTGATGAACCTCTGTATTGGCAGAAATGTGAAACAAGTTAAAGTAAATCACAGTCAAACAGTCCTTATTTGATTTTCCTGAATACTCACTTTTGGCCCAGCACAAAATCAATCAACTTTAAATGAGGATTTTTGCCACAGTTTCATATTGGAATGGTCAAGATTGACACTTTCAAACTGCATGAAACATTCCTGCCTGCTGAATAAGGAGATCGCTACCCTTTGTCCTTCATTGGAAGGCCTGTGAAAACATCTGGGAAAACTCAAAGCAGTCTTAGCATGCTTTCCATTTAGCTGTAGAAACCTGCTGGACTTTATGAATAACAATCTATTTACTATCAGATTATCAGAAGAGTTACTGTATTTTCTTGAAATAATGAAGAAGGCATTACTTTAGATGAGTTTTTGCTTCAACTTTCAAATTACATTTTCAGAGAGATTTTATCATTGATCAAATGTTTATGAAATGCTATGAATCCTTTAAAATAAAATGCAAAATACTTTTGAGAGATAAAGCTATATTTGGGAGTTAAGTAGTAAGGATTGCGTATTATGATTTGGTTAAAGCAGAAGCATAGAGCCAGAAACATAATTGCAAAATTTCACTTTTCTCTCAAATAAAAAGTGTTTTGAAAAAAAATGTTAAAAGATGCAAGAAACTACTTGTAAGAGACTAAATTTTCTCTCTCTTGATGTGAACCAACAAAGATAAAATCATCTCTGCTACTGGACCAGACAATAGCTGATGTGTATTGGGCAGACGCCACTGGCTAACGAGCCTCTGGAATGTGCATAGACAAGGTCCTCTCTACCTGTCAGCTACCCTGGAAAGGGAGGATGGTGCAAAAGACAATGGATTCACCACCTGGACATTTACCTAAAAAACTGTATAAAAGATCTGAGCAATGCCTGCTCAGGAGAAGGAAAAAAGACATCACCATGCAGCCTGGAAGCAGCAGACCAGAAGGAACCCTCTCTCCAAGTCATAAGTTCTGCCTGCTACAACTCATGGAGCTGAAGAGGCTGCTCAGAGAAGGACTTGGACTTCGGGATCTCAGAATACAGAATATACCAGGATGGAAAAGACTTCTGAGATCATTGAGTCCAACCTATCATCCAACACCATCTAATCAACTAAACCATGGCACCAAGTGCCTCATACAGTCTCATACACTTCCAGTGATGGTGACTCCACCACCTCCCTGAGCAGCCCCTTCCAATGGCCAATCACTCTTTCTGTGAAGAATTTCTTCCTAACATCTGGTCTAAACCTTCCCTGGTACAGCTTGAGACTGTGTCCTCTCCTCCTGTCACAGGCTGCTTGGGAGAAGAGACCGACCCCCACCTGGCTACAGCCTCACTTCAGGTAGTTGTAGGTACCAATAAGGTCTCCCCTGAGCCTCCTCTTCTCCGGGATAAGCAAACCCAGCTCCCTCAGCTGCTCCTCACAGGGCTTGTGCTCCAAACCCCTCCCCAGCTTTGTTGCCCTTCTCTGGACACGTTCCAGCAACTCAACATCTTTCCTAAACTGAGGGGCCCAGAACTGGACACAGGACTCAAGTTGTGCCCTAACCAGTGCTGAGTGCAGGGGCAGAATGGCTTCCTTGCTCCTGCTGGCCACACTATTCCTGATATTGGCCAGGATGCCATTGGCCTTCTTGGCCACCTGTGCACACTGCTGGTCACAAGAAGAAGACAGGGATCAGAAGAGTCTTTGGCCAAGCTGTTAACCTTGTAAACATGCAACTAGCTTTAAGCAGTGTGGTCACAGTCTTCTCTGCATAGCTTGACTTGAGGCCCTCCTTCCCTCCTCCAGCAGAGGACAGGACAGCCAACAAGGATGACATCTTCTCTACACCAAAGCGGCAGCACCCTTCCTCCACAGATCCAAACTGTCTTGGGGGTTGGTAACTTAATTCCTTTCCAATTCTCTCTCCCTCTTCTCCCTCTCCATTTTATTTTTTTCTCTCTCCCTTCTTCTGTTCTGTCCACTTTATTCTGTTAATAAATAGCCTCGCTGTTGATACTTTGGCCTCGCTTGTGCCTCTAATTTCCTAACATGGGAATATTCAAAAGAACTGAGTCTCTTTCCTTCTCTGGACCAAGACACTACTATCTTGCAGGAACTAATAAACCACATAGGATTGATATATATTGATTACCTATAAAACTGGCAACCATTCCCACCCAGAAACTCCACTCTTCCCATTCTTTGTTTCCTTCAAACGATCACATTGTGTATCTGTCACTTGCTGAATACACAGCTCTCTGCCTTGAAAACTTACACTGCTCAGGTTGGAGGGGAAAAAGTAGGGATCTGCCTTGCCTCAAACAAAAACCCACAAACCCCAAAACAACTGCCCAGTTGAAGGGCAAGCTCCTCATCTTAAAACATCAAAATGTGAAAACACACATAAATAAGGAGATGTGGGAGAAAACCTGGTTTCATCATGATAAGGTTTCTAATATAGATGCCACTTATGAAGGAAACAGATTTTGAAACCCAAACTTACGCTAATCAATACTGTTTCTAAAAAGTACTTACAGAACTTCCACTAGCAACAGAGATAAAGGATTTGATTTCTTATTACTGTTTCTACGGTTCACCCAGTTCCTCATGTATCTACTATGGAGATTAAGTACAGTCAAATGAAAGTGTAAGTTTTATTGATTTAAAAAACAAATACAAAAGCACTACTCATTAAAAACCAGTAACACTATTTCAGCACACTACTGTGGGAAAAAGTGAAAAAATTAAACTGCATTTCTACTCAAAACCTGAGGCTGCATTTTGTTCAACATCAAAAGGTTGCTTTCCAGGTAACAATCCAGTACATACCTATGCTGCAGGAAACCAATAAATGGTGCAATTCCTGTTCCTGGACCAACCATCATGAGTGGGACAGATGGGTCTGCCGGTAAGTGGAAAGTATTGTTTGGACGAGCAAAAATAGTTATCTAAAATAAAATTAGATAGAATACAATGAAAAAATATTCTTAAGCAATGAAAATACAATGAAATTCTCAGAATCTTCAGGATATTTACATAGAGATTAATTATAATAACACACAAAGTTAGGATAAAATTTCATACTATATTTACAAACCCATTAATCCCTCTGGAGGAAAACTAGGGAAAACCACACAACTATCTGAATATGAAAAATCACAATCAAATCAAATCTGAATATGGTATGACAGCTGTGTACAGGGAAATGCTACATTATAGTTGGACTCGATTTTAAGTCTTTTCTAAGCAGGCAATACTATTAAAATTGGCTGCACAATAAATTTGGGGAATACTGTTACAGAATTCAAAGTTTGGATTTGGTGCTCAAAGGGAAGTAGAGCTACTTTATTGCTTTATAGGCAATTAACCGGTTTTAACATTGTGGACATCCAAAAATATTCCAATGGAGGTGAGGATTTGTTTATAGCCTACTGATACTGAGCTTGCTTTCTTAACTTTCATGGAAGCTTGAGGTCCAAAAAATGCACATGGGTGCTCAACGACCTTGAAAATGGTTTATATCATTCCACTGCTAAACTCTAATTCTGATTTTCAGACCTCTGTTTGAAAGAAGTTTAACTTTCTTTGGAGCTCTAACAACTCCTCTCTGCTGTATGGCTAACACAATATATAGAGAATAAGAGATTGCTGTTTTTAAAACTTTAAAAGATTATTCAAGACTCAACAGAAGCTACAGCAGAGCTTCATCCATTAAAGTCATAAGTGAACATCTGATTTATTTTGTACATGAATTATGAAAGGATTTGAATTTACTTAGAAGTTTAAGGAAGGAGTGAAGCACTGAGCAAAGTTACTTAAACTCTGTTCTGTAAATCTGAGTGGTTCACCACTGCTCATTTCTTATAACTTACTTCACTATAGGTACCACACCATTAAAGAGGATTATTTTTCTGATTTCATAATGATAAAAAAAATAGTGTAATTCTTGCTGGTGGAGGAGCAGTATTTATATTTCTGTTATACTTACTACTTTGAACTGTGCTTGATTTAGGAGTCTATCTTCCCTATTAATGATTCCAAACTCATCATTCCTTTAAAAATACTGCAAATGGGGAACATTTATACTGTAAAGTGTTTTCAGTTAAGGTATTTTTGCATAAGATCACACTCATCTATTTTGAGTTGGTATTCCATGTATTTCTTCAATCTATGTGTACTGCTGCATATTTATCTAGGCTGAATTCTAACTTGCACAGCAGATACAAATACTTTCAAATTTTATTCAGGCTCAGTTTGCATTTTTTTTTTAACTCCACCTCTTTTTCATGTTTGATCTTTAATATACTGCAAAACAATCACATCTTAAATAAAGATATGGATACTGGAATAAGAGGTATGATGCACATGTTAATTCAGTTAGACTTCTGAGTCAGTTTTTAAAAAAATGAAGCTCATTTGTATGGCTTTCCCTTCCATTTTGCCAGATCAACATCTCAAATTATTGGCATAGTTTTCTTGTAACCAAATTCTACACTTGCTTCCAGTTTTTAAAATAAAATATAGATTAGACTGGCAATAATTCTTTCATCCTATTAACTATATAGTAGAATTCCAAATTTTTAATCATTATCACTTTCCTGGGTTCAGCCAGCAGAGGATTAATTTTCTTCTTAATTTTCTTGATGGGGCCACACCCAGCTGAACCATACAATGTCATGGCCACTATATAATGGGTGAGGGATGAGATGGTTTTCTGTCTCAGGCTAGCGATGATTTTCTGTCTTGGGCTTTGGGTGCACAGGCAGGTGCAAGTGTTTCATTTTACATGACTTGCTTTATAAATCATTTTCACTATTGTTGTAGTCCTGTTGTTCACGTGTTCTTTGCTTTGCTGTCATTGTTCTCCTTAACTCAAGCCTGTGAGGTTTTACGTTTTGCTCCCAATTCCTCCTTCCGATCCTACTTGGGGGAGCGATTGGGGAGGAATTGTGTGAGCAGCTGTGTGGTGCTTCTAAAACATCCTCCACGCCAAAACATTTGTGATGCACATCAGAAGCACCATGGACAGCTGCCCCCTGTGACATATTCAACAGCTTGGCCTTTGCTAACTGCAAGATCTGACAAGAAGTGAGTTTTACCATTTGCCCCCTACTATCTGCCACCCTTTCCTGTAAGTGACCAAGTGTGTCTCTTCCACAGCACTAATAGTCGTAGCCATTTCATTACACAGTAGTATTTTAGTTCATGAAAATACCTTCCAAGACTCACTTAGGACTAGAGTGGGGTGGGAAACAACTCTGTCAGCAATGTAAGGTTCACAACTCAGGTATTCATGGATCAAGTAAAATGTAAATTTACTGACTTAGTAACAGAGTTCTAGACATGTTATAAAAGGGAATGTGACCTTACAAATAGGGTAATACTAGAAAATGAATGTGTATATTGCCAAAATACTTGTATCAGAGCACAGAAAAAAACAACCTGCAGTTGTTTCAAATGTGCATACATTTAACAGTTAAGGAGTGTAGAGCTAATAGCCATACCTTTTGCGTTGAAAAGCTTCCTCCTTTTGTATCCACAGTGTTTTTAATGGGGTGAAGTAGAGGTGCCACTAACTCAGCAAGCCACCCTGTACATACTCCCTTCCGTGAGACTTGTCTAGTGGGACAGACAGGGAACTCCACAATATTAAATACAAAACACAGTTTTCCTGGCTGATACAAGTTTGAACTGCAAAGACAAGAGCACAAAAAATGCACAAGACCTGAGAAATGGCTGTAGAACCTTACAGCAGGTCCATTCACAGTGAAAACCAACTCAATTAAATCAAGATTCACAGAATTCATTTGACTCTGTGATATTGATAGATAATTAGGAAACATCTCAAGGTTAGACTCAGCAGCCAGTGCTCACAGAAGAGAATCCAAATTCCAACCAGATTCACAAATGTGTGAGCTTGTTCTACTCTACTAGGCTTCCCAGACACTCAAAAATCCATGTTTGGAATAGTCACTCTGGGTTTTTTTGCAACAGGGACTAAATAATTTTTTCCTGAGATTTTTTTCATTCGTTTCTCTCACTACTTTAGATTGTAACATACACACACACAAATTGAGGACAAAGCATACTTAAATTACCAGGGAGATATAATTTGAGTATTTCATTACCTTGACACTGAATAGGATCTGGCTTGTAATTTAGGAAGATGTTCTGGAAAAAAACCAAACAACAACCAGTTAAAACGCCCAAATCCTTCTTATTATTTGATTCACCCCAATGAAAAGAAGAATGTTTATGTTAAAAATAGATTACTTCTAATATTACTCTGTTAACATTCAGTGTTTGTGGTTTAGAAATAAGTTTTAAATCAGACTTTTAAAAAATATACAAAATAGAGTTCATGATTTTGTGGAACATCTGTTAAAGAACCTATAAAGGGAGGTCACAACAGTTAATTTATGGGGTTGTTGGTCAACTAAAAACAACTGTAAGGTGCACAGAAGAGATGCCAGCAGCTAGTGGATAAGGTGAAATCTGAAATTTGATTTTTCTCACATTTCATCTAAGAGCTCAAAAGTTCTCAGAGTAAGAATTGTTTGTCTGAAAATTTCTATACATTAAGTCCTAGAAGCAGATGTGCCAGTTCAATTTTGAACCACTGAGTGCCTGTACAAATACCTGAAATCCTATCTGAAAAAAACAACAACAGAGACAGGAGTTTATGGGCATTTTTTCAATAAGAAACCCACTGTATATATCACACATTTATATGTATGTATGTTCATAGAAAAGCTCAAACTCACTGGTTCCTTCAAAGGAATGACTTGCATGCAGACTGCCCATTTTGGCTCAGGTAAAGGGCATATTAAAAGGAGACAAACATTACTAAGTGAACAGTGTGGTAGAAAATGGTGAGAGTAAGTGAGCAATACAAAAAGAACTGCTAGAAAGCATACAGTGGCGTAACACGGTATCATACAGTTTAACTGCATTTTGAGCTGTTTTCCCACATGTACCACCCTTTTGCAGCTATTCCAACCAGTACATGGACACCCTGACATATTTTAAAGATGCTCTGCTGCAGAAAATAGTTGCAAGTCAGAGTTAATAAAAGCTAGTTCAGTGAAATCACTTGAAGACAACACTAAGTCCACCCATTACTTCCTTGGAGATATACATTTCAAAAACTTCCCTTTTATTCAGTTCAGTTGCTGTGGTGTGAACAATACAGCCTTTGAAAAGCCAAGCATTTTTGCTTTCATTGTGAAAATTAATGCATAGTATAAAGTGGAGAAGAGTTTTGGGGTAGGTGTGGAGAAGACAACCAAAAGAACATAAAAAGCAATTTTTTCTGTTTCACATTAAGAAATTCTGGGTTTTAGTCTGCAAAATAACTGCCAGTATTTTCAGATATATTTGAGATGGTTACAGTTAAGTCTAATTCCTTCACTGTCCTACTTAAGGAACCCAGTGAGCATACTGGACATTATGTAGCTATAAATATACTGGGAAAAGCTTTTTGTTTCAACAGGTAAAGGTGCAAGAAAAGAACATGCAGGCAGGGAAATCAGGGGATGCAAAAAAGCAGTTGATGAACAGTTTCTGGAACGCCTGAAAACACTTGTGCTTACTTTTTTTATGCGCAGGAGCAGTCCACAGTCAATTGAAGCATAGGTACATACCTAAGTGTTTGCCAAGTGAAGGGCAAAGACTACAAACTGGAGAACAGAGCTTTGCTCCCCAACAACAGCTTTAGTTTGATCATTATCAATACCAAAAAATTCCTGAAGCGGTAAACTGAACAGTTGTTCCTCTTTCTTCAGAAACTGAACATCCAGTCTAATGCATTTTCAGAAACCAAACTAAATTAAACCTAAATCAATCACTTACCAATTAACAGGTTAAGTGAAGGTTTACAGCTTGGAAAAGCATGTAGTAAATCGAGCAAGCAAACATTAGAATCTCTAATAAAGCGTGTATAATCAGAGGCTCCTTGTCTGCTGCAAAGCTCTTGAAGCCTCCGTTTTTCTCCTGCATCACTGGTACATTCCACAAGAGCTCGTAAAAATGCCTACAGGGAAGAAAAGAAGAGTGAATGGTAAAAAAACTTGTCCATTTGGGAAAATGGTCACAAAGCTGGAAAAAAAAAATTGATTTGCCTGGGGACAGGAAGCAGTCACCTGACAGGGTAATGAATAATACAATTTATTTCCTAACGCCCACTTTCACATACCGTGAAAAATTGACATTTTTCTTTCTCTTTTTGGGACTACTGTTTTAACGTCTGGGACCAGCCAGCAGATCAAAAAATCCTGCGTCACCAGAGTGAGGAGACCAATAAACACGCACAACTAACTTCCTCAAAAAATCCAAATTTATGAAAGGCTTTCTAATTGATGTATTTGCACTAAGTTAAGTAAACAGCTCCATAAGGTAAATTAATTCGAGGCAGAAAAGCATCTGCTAAGTACCAGAAGCCAGGAAAGGAATCATATATGGTTTTAAAAGACATTACTGTAAATAAAGTATGGTATTCAATGATTCATGTAAATGTTGTCATGGTGTTTTATTCTGTAATTTATGCTACATAATGGTATTGCAAGCTTTCTTAAGGAATGATTAAATTGAGGATGGTAAGATGTAACAAATAAAAAGCAGATGTAAGCAGTTACAAGTTTTGTTCCAAAACAAAGGTGAAAATAGACACAGTGCATAAAAGAAAAGTCATCCAAATCAGATGTGCAATCACATGATATATTCCTCCAAAAGAATACCTGGAAAGCAATTTGAGTGTGCTCAAGCACTGAGCTTTCAGACAATAGCTTTGAGTATGGAGTTACATAAAACACATTCTACACTGAACAGGCAACAAAGGTGGCATGTTCTAAAACCAGAACTGGGCAATACTCCACAGCCAGCTCTCTTTGCCTACTCGTACTGTTGAGAGAATAAAGATTGCAGTATTTCATAGCTTGCCAGATAAAGTACTCAAATGAACAAACAGCATCATACAAATTGCCAATCCTCATTCACAAAGAATCATGCTAACTACGCAGAAAGAATAGATCAGTACGTGGCCATAAAGCACACAACTGCTAAGGATTTATCTTTAAAAGAAGAAACACATAACCACCTTTTTGGGAATGGCTCTTATTTCCAGACACCAGGTTAGAATGAATTTCAGAGTGCTTCTTTGAGGAATGTGTTGTGGGTAAGCTGCTCCTAATTCAGGGAGAGAAAAACAAAACACAATACATACATCTATTAAATTCCAAAAACAGCATTACAGAGTGCTTGTTCCTTCAAGAAATACAAGAAAACTAAACTGCAGTCAGTTCTGTATGTTCAAGACCCAGCTGGTTAGAGGAAACTATAAACAAAACATCAAGACAGTCTTCCAAATAAGTATCAATGACAATTTTCAAATGAAAACTCAAAACTTAGCAGGAAAGTAGGAAGAAAAAAGATCAAATACATGAGTGCTCAAAGAAATTTCATTACTAAACTACATAAGGCTTTGTTGAAACTTTCCACCTTAAAGAAACTCAGAGGAATGCTTACCAGGAAAAAGGAACATCTATATTTTTTTCCCCTCTATTAACAAGCACTCCTAAAAATTGGAGCAATTCTAAGTTTTCTAATGATCTAGCCAATGTGAAGCATGGAATCAGAAGACTCAGCAGAACAGATCCACATAGATGTACAAGCCTTTTAAAAGGCACCATGAGCCAGCACTATGTCTTCTGCTTCACAAGTGTAACTCTCTTAGTATGTGAAATAGATTGATGTGAAGTGCTGTACAAAGACGGATTTTAATTTCAAGTGAGGAATTGTTGGGAAATGTGATTAAAGACTTATCTACATAAACATGAAAGAGCACAGGAGAATGAGATGGATGAACACCAGTGCCAGGCTCAAGTTCCTAGTTAGAAACTAACTCATCTATGGCAAAACCACCAGCAGCATTCGGGGGTCCTCTCTTTGTTAACACATTTCTCTAACTCCCAACAGGACTCCATGAAATCACAGCTGTGTCCCAGTAATAAAAATGATCACAACTACTACAGAAAGGAGTATTCATTCATGACCTCCATACCTTTCTTTTTAGTGCCCTGCTTAACCTTTACAGAAACAAAGTACTCTCCTTTTTCAGAAAGTCCCAAGACTCGAAGAAGTTCTTCCACCTCACTGGCACTGTTGGGACACATTATACAGAAAGCATCTCCGGGTTGGTAGTCAAAGATTATATCCTGTTTTAAAATATCAGATGGTTTCTATTAAGTTGTATCACAAATCAAGCCCTACAGCATCCCCAATCCTCACAGCAATCTTCCCACTATAACAGTCACATGAAATCACAAATTTTTTACTGTGTACTAGCCATTCACTGTTTCTTTTCAGGTTTAACCTTACTAATTAGAAAAATCTTTCCTTAGCTGGCTTAAATATTTAGTCACTCTTTAGTAAGAACTGCTGAGCAGTCTACACAAGAGGAGAACAAATACATATTAATAGGATGATCTTTCCTGAATAAACTAAACCAGTTTTTACACCTAGGATTACAGGGTTGACAGTTTGAGTAATACATTAGCAACTCAGAGCAAATGAATGCCAGAGGCAGAAACAGTGCTCAAGAGCTAATTAATCTTATCAGTTCATTATACTAGTCAAAGTATTACTCGTGTAGATTACCTACCACATGAAATAGTCACAATTCAGTTTCTGAATATTCCTCAAATTGTATACCTAAAAACTGAAAGATTGCTAGTTTTCAGTATTCCCTGTCTGCCCTTCTCCCCTACAAATTCCCTTCAATACAATATCCATGAAATGACAAATAAACTAACTTGACACTTCATTTCTGTTTTGACTTTCGTGGAGTCATATTTTTCAGTGAGCAAATCAAGCTTTGCATTTACAAAACAGAGCAGCCTAAGCTGACATTCTACTGTATAGGGAATTATTTTTTTCTTTTTTTGAACAGTCAAATATTTTCCCCCAAGTTATTATACATAACACACACGATTTCACCCTTTATTTTAACTTACTGCAACATCAAGCTCTAAGAGCAATGCAGTTTTTATCGCATCTTCTCTAGTGAGCTGAACTGCTTTTGTAACTGGCACTTCAAAGGTTGATCCCTCTGAAATCAGTGAGGATGGATGTGGATTCTGAAAAAGAGGACACAAAAACTTACAGTAAAAATGCAAATCAGTTGTATGACAGCTTACTATGAGACATAGGAATTGGTACAATTTTTTGGAAAGTCTTAGAAATTAATTCAAAACAATAAGGAAGAACATGAATCTTCTGTATACAAAAGGTTTTTTCTCTATATTTTAAAGTGGTATCTAACAGATAACAAGCACATATTCAACTATAAAAGATCAGTAGGCTTGAACCCTCTCCTCTAGTAAGCCTAAACTACTATCAAATGTAGGTAGCCATTTCCTTTTTCAAGAGCTACATTGAAAATAGCCAATTAGAGGATGGTATTTATGTTAAAACCCAGAAAACTCTTGCCTAATTACAAGATGAATGGACACAAGAAGAAAGAACTGTTTAAAAACATTATTGCAGATTTAGACTTTGGAGTGCAAATGAGGCTATTATTACAGGCAATTTATAAGAGGAATCTTTAAAACTATACTGAAATTTCATAGAATCATAGAATGAACAAGGTTGGAAAAGACCTCAAAGATCATCAAGTCCAACCTATCACCCAAGACCTCATGACTACTAGACCATGGCACCAAGTGCCACATCCAGTCCCCTCTTGAACACCTCCAGGGACGGTGACTCCACCACCTCCCTGGGCAGCCCATTCCAATGGCTAACAGCTCTCTCAGTGAAGAACTTTCTCCTCACCTCGAGCCTAAACTTCCCCTGGTGAAGCTTGAGACTGTGTCTCTTGTTCTGGCACTGGTTGCCTAGGAGAAGAGACCAACCCCCTCCTGGCCACAACCACCCTTCAGGTAGTTGCAGTTGCAGGTAATCAGCAAAGTTCCCACTAAAAATACCATGTTATGCCACAACAGTTCTATATAAGCAAAAACGTGTGCCAAGAATTGTAAACAGGCACCAAGAATAATTCCAGATAACCTCTGCAAAGCCTGTCACTTGATCAGACTACAGCACTCATTTCTCCATTGCTATTGTCATCGAGCTTAATCTGGTATCAATACAGCTGAAAAATAGGTGGGAAAGATACCATGTATCTGTAACAATACTCTGTCAAATGCAAGTAAGTTATTCTACTGGTAAGAGAACTTTGGTTATTCTGAAGATTTCCTATTTTCAAAACAGGAGACAGGAGAATCACTTGAGACCAACAGCTGAAAGTTAAAATTTTGACATGGTGATTAACGGCTTGGTCTAGATCAAGTTATTCTGCATCAGATGATAATAATATCAGGTTGATAACTTATATTCCCCTCCAAGTCAAGTTCAAGGCATAAGATCAAGATTTAAGATAAATTGTATTATCTTACACTTGCCACAAAGGCTTAAAATGAAGACTATTCCTGCTGCCAATAAGCAGCATCTTGTTAATTCAGCACTGAACCTCAACAGCCCTGGACATAGAACATATAAGTAAATAGAGAGACCATGCACCCAGCCGTCTTTAAATGGCAGGGATTCTATTGCTGGAGATACCCAAACCTCAAGCAGATGCACTTCAAAACAAGCCAATTTCAGCTGTGCTCGGAAAAAATATCCACGGTTGTTGCAATGTTAGATAGCGGAAAAGGACATGAATTGTGTCTTTCTTACTTACAACAGCAAACGTGGGACTTACTCATTGGCTAGGTCTAGTCAACGACGTAAAAAATAGTGCCAACGGGGAAAAACAAAACAACAACTAACTAATCAAACCTTCGTTTGATTCCTTCCACGGCACAAGACAACCACACATCTTTATAGCTGAAATCTGGATTATACTCTTTAACCTGTCACTGAAATTCACATTAGGAGATTCATCTTTCAATCTGCTCTGGTAAAGAAAAAATTACTTTTCCTCTGTTTACAGAAGAATCAAGACAACATTATAACCTGATCCACTTATTTCAGAGATCAGTCTGAACATATGCTATGACTTTAAAATAAGAAAACAGCTCTTTTAACCATTGAAGCACCACTTTCAACCCAAGTATTAGTCTTTAATCAAGGAGCACCTGTAAATCTTTGTTTCAGTAATTTGGATTTTTTAATTCCACAGCCTGACCAAAACCAGCCAAGCCTGAGAATAAAAGCAGTTATTCAGGTTTTGAATTCACACTCTCTTACATAACTAGATTAAGTGATTCCCTCAGCATTACCATCAGCACCTTCAACAGAAAAAGTGTCAAAGCCCTGAGTTACTAACTGGCTTTCATGGTCCTGACTAACCTCACTAGATGACTCCCACAAAACCTCACTGCTCCCCTGAACAGATAACCAAAAAGTCTGCCCTTTGGCAGGCAACCAGAAATGCTTTGAGTCAGGCTTTTAAGCTCATTTTCAATGCTAAATATGCCAACTAGAGAAAATTCCCAGGTTGGTTCTTCTCTTTGTACATAGCAGGTCTTTGTTCAACACAGCTTCATAGAAAAAGTACACCAGCTTTTGATTTACAGTTTTTCTTCCATTTCCAACAGTAAAATTATGATCATGTTTTTACAACAAAAAGTTTCTGTTATTAAATATGCAGTAGGATTTTGAGCAATTTTACACTCTCTAAAGACTTTTTGAAAATACTAAAAATTTAAACAGAAATCATACTATACTCCTTCCCACAGGAAGGTGTTTTTACTGACCTAGCAAAAGCCACTGAGAGTTTTAATTCTTCAGTTAGTGGCACTGCAATGACAAATTATTCAGCTGAATTACGCCTTGACATAAGTGTCAATAACTCTCATGATGGTAACTACACTTTCACAATATAAATGGACTTTTCACTTAAAATTCAAAACCCTCCTGCGCTGAGGGATGTATCTCCTTTATACAAGTATCCACTTGTGCTCTTGAGCCATATGTATCAGTATGCACACATGCTACTTCCAGAGTGGGAAGCTTTTCATCCTGCAAAGTGAAGTCCTTACCTCACCATGGGTGTCCTGAAACTGCACCTCTATATATTCTGATGGCAAGGCAGGAACATTAAGAGCAGACTGTGAGACAGGAGGGACAGAATGAACAAGTGAAGGTTCAGTGTCTATAGCTGGAGCTGCAAGACAGATGTCATCCAGTTTCTGTGACAGGACATCAGAACACCTCACACCCTCATCTTCTATCTTCAAGTTCTCTACTTGTGAGCTTAAGTTCAGTTCATGCACAATGGGCGGAGCTGCAGAGAGAGAGCTAGAAACAGCACTGCTCATGTCTTCTTTTTCTTTCTGCAATAGAAACGCTTCCTTGAGGGCAAGCCAAAGTCCATCAATCCAAGGATCAACCACTAATTCCAAACTGGGAAGGGAAGACAAAAAATAAGGAGAAAGAAATGGATGAATCATTGTGACTTACTGGGCTGTTAATTTACAAATAATGAAAAGACCACCTAAGCCAAAAACACTAAGAACTTTCCATTTTTAACATGTATCTGCAGCTGTTATCAAGAGGACATTTTTGTTAAAACTGTATTTTCATTTGCTATTACTACTATGCAAATTTATGGAGTCTGAAGTGTATAATAGCCTTGCTCTTCTTCCAGTTCCTCATTTTTATTTCCTTACATTGAAATTTATGATGTGAACTTGAAGGGATGGTAGCAAAATATGCAACTTTTCATTGGGAAAAAGCAACATAAGTAGCTTACTCTAATGGTCCATTTTTATTATTTTAGAACATAAGATACAAGTTTTATGGATATGGCAATGTTTGTGTTCAGCAGCATCATAACCATCATGCACAGAACCAATATAACCTGCAATTCAAATAAATAAACCAACACTGCAGCCTACTGGCAAGAAAGACCACCAGAACAGGAAGGGAGTTGCTTTTTTACAGCGGTCAAAAAAAATCCTTCTTACATAATTCTTCTGTCATTATTACTGATTTACTATTTTTTCTAAAAGAAATCTGCTTTATGGAAGTGATAAGAAAATGAAAAAGCTTTCTAGGGTTTGCTTGACTGGGAACTGGACTTATTTTTGTTTTGGTAAATGAAACACATCTTGAAACTTCTCCACTTATTCTCACTTAGTTTCTAAAACAGTGTAACAGGTTAAGGCACTGTAACCTGCCTGTTTCCCCCCAACACAGAAGTGAGGCAAAAGTAACACACAAAAACTCAGGGTTGAGATAGAGTTGCTATAAAATAAGAGTTTAATATAAAATGAGATAACATAATGCGCAATTACCTTAGTTTAGCCTACTTGCAGAAAAAGTGCAGCAAAATGCAGGAAAGAAAAAACAGCATAAAAAGAGAAACCCAGCATGCTACCCAACTGCCAACTGTCTCACCACTATTCCTGGGGAAACGAGACAATACCCAAAACATGAAACTCAAAAGCAGCAAGCAGAACAGGAAGCCTCTTATGTCACAACCTGAACTTCAAGCCCCATAATACTTTGCTTCAGCCAGCACTTTCATTTTGAAGCTGATGTGACAGCAGCGTGGTTTTGAATAACAGCAGCCAATATTCAATTTAACCTATGACAAACAGCTAAAATCTCTCCATTTTTCCAGTTACTACAAATGTTTGCTCACACTTCAAAAATGGAGTTTTATTTAAAGGCAACTGAAATTGAAAAGGCAGACTGGGCTTAGGCAGGACTCATTCCTATGAGGTACTGACTATTCAGGTTCAACTGATTTCAAAGAGTTCAAAAAATGTAGCCAAACTCAGATGTAATTACTGCATCTTGAAGAAATAAAATCCAAACTCATTCAGCTCTTACCCTACACAATCATCTGCTAATCCTGTGTTATAGAAGTGCTGGGCACCAAGCTCTTGAAGTCGTCGGTCTACTGTCTTCCCACCATTACAAAAAAATGTGTACTCTGAATCTCCCAGACCTAGCAAAGTCAAGGAAAGAGGAATGATGTCAGACACCCTCCAAGGCTACACAACAATCTGCAAAGACAAGACTGGATTTTCTTGCAGGCAAACAGAAGAACCTGATACAGCAAAATGCATACTACCAGGACACTTGACAACCTTAAGAAAAAGAAAAAAAAGTTTGTCCAACATAGAGCTGAAAAGGTGGCTCCTCCTTCACAGATATAAGAATTACTCTGCAAACACATTGTTTTCAGTATTTCGCATTTCAGAAGAATGTTTGAGGCTTTTAACAAAATACAAAAACACTTTAACAGGAAAAATGTAAGGAACTGAAATAATTTAACAGTGAAACCAATAAACTACAAGTGAATTACTGGAAGAAATTATCTCACTTTCAGGTTAAAATTGTTAATATATGTTAAAAACCTATGTGAGAGAGTGTTAAAAGTAATTACAAAATATTGGAACCTTGAAAAAAAATAATCAAACATAGGAATGATTTTAAACAATACAAAGTAAGAAATGTAGGAAATTGTGCATAAGGAAATTTGATACAACATCCTCCTCCTGAGGAATCAGATCTTTATTTGCACTGCACTGCTTTTCCTGCCCTTTAACAGTCATGAAGATGTTCTGTTAGAATATACTCTTTTGTTATCAGTCAGAGTTGGTGAACTCAGGAGGTATATACATCTCCCCAGTAGTAGCTTGTGCACATCACCCCCCATCTTTACTATGTGACTCTTTGTAAAAAGGGAGTCTCCCTCGTCTTGATAGTCAGCTTTTATGTACTTGTACATGGTTATGAGGTCTCCCCTAAGCCTTCTCTTCTCAAGGCAGAACAAACCCAGTTCTCTGAGCCTTCCTTCATATGACAGGTCTCCCAATCCTCTGATTACTCTTTGGCCCTTTCCAGTCTGTCCACATTCTTTTTGTGTAGTGGGGACCAAAACTGTACACAGTACTCAAGGTGTGGTCTGACCAGTGCTGAGTAGAGTGGGAGAATGACATCTTTATCCCTGCTTGTGATACCTCTATCAATGCAACTCAGCATCCTGTTGGCTTTCTTTGCCACCGCAGCACACTGTTCACTCATGCCGAGCCTTTTGTCTGTCAAGATCCCCAGATCCCTCTTCACAGTGCTGCTCCCAAGCCAGGTGGCTCCCAAACTGAACTGCATTCCTGGGTTATGTGTTCCCAGGTGCAAGATCCTACACTTGGCCTCATTAAACTTCATAGTTCCTTCTTGCCTACTCAGATGCATTTTGCCAAATACGTATTTTGCATATAAATCTTTAACCTGAAGTTACATTAGTTCCACTGATGAGTATGATATTCAAAATAATTTTTAAAAAATCCTAATTGTGAATGCAAAGGGATAGGATGATCTTAAAACCTTATTTTTAACATTTTATGCTGCTTTTCACTCTGCATAGAAAAAATGCTCAATTACTCATAAAGTCAAGTGAAGTCATCTAGTCCATAAAGACTTGACACTTCAAAAACTTCGATAATTACAGAGATGTTGTGTGTCTTTCATGTAAAGAAAATCAAACTATAAAAAAATTAAATGGGAAGCTTATATCCAGATGATTTCTGTGACATAACATAAAAAAATGTGGTTCATGTTACAAATATTTTACAATCACTTTAAAAATAGTAAGTCAACCTCTTCAAAAGAAAAAAATAACATCAATTAATCACTTCCAGACAGTTGCTACAATAATATAGAAAATTCTAAATCACCTAGCAATCCATACTGGAGATGTGCAAAATGATCAGGTGGCAAGGTCCTGTCTTGAATTTTCTTTACAAACTTGCGGGCAGTGTCTGGTGGGTCTCCGGTACCGGTAGTGGAAATAACAATGACTACAGGAGCCTTTTCTGTTTCCAGCTCATACTGTAAGTAAAAGAGCAAGTTACAAGGTGCCATTTGATACCCACCTGTAGCATTAGATATTATCTTCCACCTTTCCTTATCCCAAAGGTACACAGAAAAATGTTTAATATCATTTTAGCTATAATAAACTACAGAAAGTTTTTCAAGTAATGACAAGTAATTTTGGAGATGCAACTTAAGATCTCAATTGGAATGTTCAAGACCAGATTTGGCCAAGTGTTAAGGAACCTGCTCTGACCTCAGCTGACAGATGACCTCTTGGAAGTCCTCTCCAACCTCACTACTCTATGATCCCATACCACAATGCTGAAGGCCAGCATCTTGAACAAGCTAGGACACATGAAAACAATACTTCACAACTGCACTCCACTTAAATACACAGCTCCTACAGTATTTTGTCAAGCAGAAATGGTATTTCTGTAGATGTGATCACAATCACACAGTCACGATCCCCAAAATCCCACACAGAAAACTAGGGTGTGGACATGCAAATTAGGGGTATCATTTCTGAATTCCATTAGGGAACATTTGGGTCTGTCTGATAACATCCATGTTACATCTGCCTTTGCCACTAAAAAACTCTTGTGTTTTGGAGGACTTAAGGTAGCTCTGAACTGAGATAATCAATTACCATGCTCTACAGTTTAATTCATTTTGGCCTCTTCACCCTGCCCTATATTAATTTTCCTTCCTTTTGCTAATGCTGATCTTTCACGTTTCCCATTGTTCTATGGGGGCTACTTCCATTATACCAGGCTGACAAGAACTGCCTATACTTGGGATTGTGTATCAGTTCAATAAATTCAGGTCTCATGCAACCATTACCTATTTCTTAAGTAGGAACCATTGTGTTTGATTACTCCATCTTTTCACTGACAGCAGGCTGCAGCACTGTGCTAGTGTGCTGTCTATCAGGTCACTCACACAACATGCTGTTTCACAGCATCCCTGCAGGCCATGGGTTTTGAATCACACAGCCAGCTACCTGTGTGAAACACAGCTCTACAGGATCATAGACACCTTGTTTCAGAGTGACCTCTGGAGGCCACCTAGTTCCACCCTATGCTCCAAATGCAACTAATTGCCAACACCGCATTAGGTCAGCTATAACCCTAGCTGAACTTTGAAAACTTCTAAGCATGGAGATTCCATTCTTCTGGACAGCCTCTTCCCTCAAGAAGAATTTCTTCACTACTGTCAAATCTGAATTTATCAGGCTTACTGGGAGATCTGACATATCACTAGGCCAACAAGAACCTTACAGAAATAAAGGTTTTTCACTCTACCTTCCACCTCTTCCTATATCTTTAGTATTACAACTTTGTCCCATTCTTTCTCTTTCCTTCAAAAGTACTCTTCAGCTGAGGACAGCAGTGCCACACAACAGTGGTAAGCAGCCTGCTCAAGCTCAAGCTCTGAATGACTGCTGAAGGAAGAGGATGGGATCAGATACCCAGATATGGCTTATACAGAACAATACATATCGTGGCAAACACGCTTATCCAGATAACTCATCCAAAGCCAACTATGTGCACTGTGACCCATGATGATATCCATTTAGCCTCCTGTTTTATTGCTCCTACCTCATTTCCACTTTAGTCTTTCATCCAGCATAAAAAGCAGTCCGTAACCAACCAAAGATTTATGACCCTTTCTCAACAACAGTGTAGGTGAGAGAAACTAGGGAACAGCCAGTGCTTCTGATCCATTTTTGTATGGCAGCAGGATCACTGTCAGAATCACTGTTGAAGCCATAATTTTAAAGGTACAGCCTAAAGCTACCACAATCACATTATGGTTATTGATGCTGTAGCCATACATTCCATGTACAGACCTTTACAACAATCCCTTTAAGTGATGATGAGGTCTGAAAAAAACCCAAGAGCTGCATAAAGACAGGCCTTCTACCTGAAAAATATGGACAAAATGGAAACCTCTGACTTCCTCACCTAAAGCATACATACACACACCTCTGAACTATGTATGTTGTGGAACAAACCCTCCAATCTAACATACCCAGAGAACTTCGCAAGAAGCCCCACCAAATGCAAGCATTTGCTCTCAGTCATTATGCCACTCTGTCTTCCCCTCCCCAATTACACATAAGCTTCTGGAAGTTCTACAATTACAGTAAGGGGTAAGAAAAGCTTAAGTGATAAAGTCTACAAAATTGCAGAAATTCTTTTTTTCTCAATGCTCAGTTCTCACATTCTCAATTCAGCACATCTTTCTACCTCATCAATAACACATAGCTCTGGGTCATCTGGCCAAATTTCACAAAACAGATTTATTCAAGTGGCAGGGATAGTATCCTGATTACTGCCTTCCTGAAAGCAATCTCCAAACCTTTCAAAATGCAATAAGAACGAAATGAAAGAATATAATGAGAATCTTCTTATTCCCTGCTGTCTGCATAAACGTCTTTGTAACACTTTGCTACACAGTGAACATCCATTCTATAGCAGAAGTCCAGCTACCCAACATACAACACAGCTTCAAGAAAACAACCTGTTAAAGGGAAATATTTTTGTAAACTTCTCAAATGTTCAAGTGCATAAACCTCCCTTTTTTAGGCATTATTTTCTGCTCATCTTATATGAAATATCAGGCTAGCAAAATTTGCTTGTGGGTTTTGTGGGTTTTTTTTAATGTTTGTGTTTGGAGACATGCAGTTTAAAGTGCTTTGTGAAGGACATCACCCTTTGCGCTGCTTTTACTTACAAACACCAACAGCTTTCAGATCCTTACCCTTTGATAAAAGCAAAACATAAAAAGCCACTTCCTTGCTCCAGGAAAGCTTTTTATTTCTTCTAGACTATAACTTGAGTGTATCTGGAGTGAAATGAAGTGAGTATATGTTATGTAACTCAAGAAAACAGCACAAAAGCTCAGGGTCATGCTGCAGTTAACAGGATACAAGACCTCAATACAACACAAAAACAACAGAAAAAACAGCATGCATCATTTCTAATTACAAGAGATGTGACCAGCAAATACAGAATTCATTTCCTACTGCAGAAATAGTTTTCAAGAAGTCACTGCATTGTCATTAGAAGAGAGATCAAAGAATACTGTTCTGCCTTTGACAGAAGGTTATTAAGTGTGTGTGTGAATTGGTCCAAATTACTGATTCATAAGAAGCAAAAACTTAAAACTAGGTGGGTGCTTGTGCTCAGCCTGCACAGTTATTAACAGCTACCACCTGAGCACATGAAGAAAAATGCATCTTTTGAAAATCTTTTTCTCAAAACAGCAAGGAGAATCTCACCTTGTCCATTTCACTCATACAGTGCATATCAGCTTCAAGTCCATGGGCCCCTGCTTGCTGCCATATTTCCTCGGCTATGGCTTTTGCCTGCCCTTTTTGTGTTGCATAGAGAAGCAAAAATCTCCTTTTTAAATCACAGCACATTTCCTAAAACAGAGCCCTTTTTAAAGACACTGCAGGGAAAAAAGAGTGAATTTATTGGATACAGAAAAGCAAAATTTTGTTTTGCTTATTAGAAGATAGTTTAAAGGACAGCAGTATTGGTGTTTAATTTGGAAATGAGACGTCTGCTCTGAATAAAAGCCATTTCTTACAATCAGGCTTTGTAGGCCAGGTTGCAAAGGACTCATCATATTGGCCACCTGTGCTGTACTGCACAGTTGAAGTAATGTTGCTGTATCCCTAGTATCATGAATCTAGTTTGTAACAATACAAAAGTAACTCATTTTGTAAAAATATATACGATTTTTATTATGCAAGTTGTATTTTCTACTTTAAGTGAGTGACTGATTCTCACTTTCTTATTTTTTCCTGAATGCCTTTACACTTTACTGTCTACTATATTTCAGAATACAAACATTGGTTTTCATTCTATATTTCAAAAAGGAGTTTCTTAAACAAGTGCAAACTATCTAGAATTGATTGGCTCATTTTCTGCTAAAAATAAGAAATCATCCCAGAGAAATCTGCTGCATCATAAAATGCCACTCCCTCACAAAGCCTTGAAAGCAGCAGGATGAATAAGATCTGTATCCTTACTCATTCACCTGTGAGAAGCTTCTTCCATGATTCTGAAATCATGAACAGCCAGAATGCAATAGATACAAGGACGACTTCAAGAAGCAACACACACTGATTTACACAAACCTGTAGCTGACTAGTTTGAGGCATATATTTTTCCTGGTTTTCTCTCTCTCAAGGGAAAACAAACATAGCTCAGCTGCATAAGAATACTGCATTATATTGACATGGCATTCTATTTCTTCTCATAGCATACTTGTAAATCAAAAGTGGTAAAACTGAAAGCTTCTTAAGAGTACAGTGCCTGTACCACACATGAATGCTATGAAAAATGTGAAACATTTTACAGCTTTCATTGTCTTTTATTCTAATACATTTCCAATTATAGTTTTCATTTTTAATTGATTATATTACCTCCAAATATTAATAATTACCTTAACAGTCACTTTAAATAAATTCATTTAAATATCTGGCTTCATGTGCATGTTCCCAGAAGATGGGTGGGTCAATTTTTCACCCTGCTCTTCTAAAAGAAATACAAAGACATTTGATCACCCATATGAGATACCTTAAATACATGTTAAAAACCATCAGTTGCCTGTAGTAATATAGACTCATCCTAGTCCTGTGCTATGTTTTTACCCTAACAGTTCTCATCAGCAGGTGGCAATGCTTGACCATAAATGGAGAAAAAAGAAGATGAAGCAGTATTTCATTACTACATTCTTTCTCATATCTCAGAATGGATGAATCTCTTTTCCACTGGGATCACACCACAGCACAGAAGCCTTCTATACAGGAAAAAGCGGAGAGTAAACTGTAAACATTTTAGCCAGGGGATTAAAAACAGATTTCAAGTAAGAGTCAGGTTGGGAAGATGCATAAGAGAAGCACAAAAATTGGCAGTAGTTGGGGGATAGAAGACAACAGAAAGAACAACAGTCACAAAGTGACAGCCAGATGTCAACAGCATCACAACCTCTGCCTATTTCATGAAGAGCAGCCTGCCCATAAGACACTGTGTAGTGCTTCCACCCCAGCTAGCACAGTAACAATAAAGGGTGTAAAAAGTAGCTACCTCATCTTGGGTGTATGCACATAAACTTGCGGGGAATTTTCTCACTGGTGTGCAGACACGCTACAGAGAGACACATAAATTAGAGCAACATCTCCCACAGAGGATGCATGTAAACAAAAGAATCCATGGAGTCAGAAGAAAGGATTGTGCTTGAGATGGCTACTTCCTGAGAGACAGCTGTGTGTGCATGTAACAGTGAGAATGTATGTTTGTAGGCCACAACTGGACAATTCCTTGGAATTAGATATAGAAGGCTGTTTAAATATTTGTAGGCATTTATTGATATTCTATAAGGGTCTAGTATTCTATCTCTTGCATTGTTGTTATTGATCTTGAGTATATAGTTCAATTACCTGATTAAACAGTAGTAAATTAACTGCCTGTCAGTTATGTCATGAATAGATTAATAAACCCCTTTGATCCTGATCTAAACTACACAAGTTGAGGTATTTCTTACTGTGAGAGCACCTTCTCTGTCATAAACTAGAACAGCTTTATGCAAAAACTAGGTGCTGCCTGATAAAAGAAAGGGAAACTAGTCATGCCTACCTGCAGATGAACACAATCATAAATCTGGAACACACCTGCACTCAGATGTACATACTGCCCATATGGATCTTGCTTTGCCGCACTAAAAACTCTTCAAAGGTTCCTCACTTTCATCTGAAATACAGAAGGTAAAAGATGTCAATACTGTTGACTGTTGACCTTTCTAGAGAATCCCTCTAACAGTATAACCACACCAGCAAACTTTAACATGTTAATGTGTTCACAGTCACGTGTCAAGAAATAAAACAGTATTTTAGCTGGGAAAACAATCCAGCATTTGCTGCCTGAAACGAGGGCTTAACATGAAACTAAGGATGAAATTCCAAAATTTAGCTCATCTGACCCAGCACTTGGCAAAGTCAGAAAATGAACACTCCACAACAGATCAGGCCCCTAAACCAACACACTGTAGGCACAAAAGCACCATCTATGGATTCTAGCGATAGCTTCACTGAACCAGATGTACTGGCCCTAGCCCTTACTTCATGCACTGCTTCATGTGCATATGTGGTCTGTCAAAAATATCAGTGTGTGGGCAGAGACTGGATAAAAACAGAGGAAACCTCTAGAGTACCTTTACACACTTCTGCGTGTCTTTAACCCGGGCTGTGGGCCCGTTACTTCATTGCCATGTAGCTAGTCTCATGTAATTTTTTCAAGTTAGTGACTTTACCAAAATCACGTTCACTCGACGACCAACACAAAAATCCCTGTAAACTTCAACGAAACCCGCAAGTGAAATCCTCCACGGCCCAGGGCTGACCTTCCATCCAGAAAAATGTGGCTGCACTAACCAATACCCTGCTGGGAAGGGGGAGAACTATCCCTGAAGACAGATGGTGATTTTAGGCCCACACCACTGCAGCAAAATAAGCCTCCCGGAGAACCGCGCACCTCGCCTCGGCGCGGGTCTCCCGACTCCCAGAAGCTGTCTCTCAGGGCGCGTACCCGCTGGGATCACTTGTGCTGAAGGACGCGCTTTTCATCCAGACCTACACAGGATCAAACCTGACCCCCGAGACAGAGCGCTGGCACCGGCCCGCGCTCCGCACCCGCCCAGAAACTGCCGCGCCACGCCACACCACCGGCAGCAGCGAGGGGGCAGCCGGAACGGGGCACGGTGAGTCCTGCAGGGGAAAGCGCCAGCTATCGACGCCCGGGAGCAGCTAGCGGGGGAGCGCCGGAAGCTCCCGGCAGGTTACGGATGCACGTCATGGCGGCGAGGGTGAGGTTTCCTGCGCTCCTGCAGCTCGGTCCCCAGAAGCGCCAGGCGTCCCCAAAACAAAGGGAGGAAGAGAACGGAGGTGGAAAGACGCCCCGGGCCGTGGTTGGCAGCAGTGGGCACTAGGGTGGGAGGGACGCACTTTGGCCCACGGCGGTACCTCCAGGGCCTGCCTGTCACTCGCCGTTCTTGGCGGAGGGAAGTGCTGGGTCTGTAACAGGAAGTGGAGAGGAGGGCCTCTGCCGGTGCTGCTGTCAGAGTCGCTCATTTCCTGCGGTACCGGGCCCCTTTGGCCCGCTCCAGCCACGAGTAAGGGTGATGCGCCCTTCCGCCCCGCGCGGGTAAGGGAGAAAGCGCTGCCGTGCAGCTGCTGCCCTGTGCCTTGTCCCGCCCGTGGCGTCCGAGACGAGTGGCAGAGGTGTTGCACTGCTTTGTGGAGGTGGTCTTAGGAGAGGGACCAGCCCAGTCGTGTTTAGTCGCTGAAAGGCCTTTTTGCTGCATTTTAATTACACTGGCACTGTTTCCCGAACTATGTATTTATACGTACTTTTCTTTCTGTAGGTATCCTTTGAGAACGCACTTCATCCAGTATGGCTTTGATTAGCCGGAAAAGTTTCCAGTTTTGTTCATCCAGTACACTCACAAGCAGGTCCCTTTTGATGACACTAAACAAAAGGTTGAGCTTTATCTGTGGGCAACAAAAGCCTGAGAACTGTAGCTCCATAGCCATGAGGATGGTATGCCTCAAAGATAAATCTCAGTATATGTTTTGCAGAAAAAAGCATGTACAACTGCAGATGCAGTCTGTTAATGAAGCTGTGCATCTCTGTGGAGACACTGGGAGCAATGCTAAATCTAATACCGCATGGATGGATGGACAACTGTTTTTCAAGAAGCTGAACAGCCTTTGTACATCGAAAGAGATTTTTGACTTTCTTAGCTCTCTGGAAGTTATGTCTGATACTATGGCATCAGGAGCCCTGCAGAGAATTTCTGAAATTGAGGTGGATGACAAGGGTCTGAAAAACCCAGAAGGAGTGTTGGAGAATGAAGTTTTCAGGGCATTATGCTTCCGGTTTGAATTTGAGTCCTCAAAACTGTCAAACGCTGGCCTGCTGAATGCATTGCAAGCTTTGATAAATCTACGTATAGATCCCCAGAGTACACTGGTGGCAAGCTTGCTTTCAGAGGGTGAGAAGCGGCTTGGTAAGGGACAGTTATCAGTTAAAAATCTATGTAGTCTTGGAGAGAGTTTGCTTGAGTTGGAAAATCCAAGTTATGCAACACTAGAACAAATTATGAATCACATGCAAGAAATGGACATTGAAAAGTGGAGTCCTAGGGAAATGGTGTTGGTTTATAAGATACTGCAGGTGACTGTCAAGGAAGGGAAACCATACCAAGACTTGCTAAATAGAATGAACAGTGTCACTTTAACTATAGTTTCCCAGCTAAGCCCAAAGTTCACAAGCATAATACTGAATTCACTGGTTGTTCTTAATCAGACTCAGGCAGTTCCCTTAGTCACAGCACTGTGTAAACATTCTGTGAAGCACATTGCATATTTCATAGGTGATGAACTGGTAGATATACTGGAAGCCTTCCTCTACTTTGGATATCATGAACAAATTTTCACAGAGGTGCTGGAAAAACATGTTCCCAAGTCCGTCTGTACTATGCATTCTCAAACAGTCAGCAAAGTCATGCAGTATTGCTGCCGAAAACGGATCCTTTCTAAGCCCATCTTTGATGCAGTGGCAGAAAGTTTCATTTGTAATGGTGACAGATTTACCACTGACCAGATTGCTGGGTACATTGTACCATTTGGGACCCTTAATTATCTGCCTCCAAGTGCTTCTTCCTTGTTTAGGAAGCTTGAAACCATACTGCATACTCGTCTTCGTCACTTTCAGCCTCACACTTTGCTGAACCTGCTGCACTCCTGTGTCCTTATTCAACGTTATCCATTAAATTTTCTGCCGAAAATATTTAGTCCCTATTTTCTGCAACAACTTCAAGGTAAGAACCAGTGTTTGTCTTGTGATGCTCTGCATTTCTTTCTGATATGGTCTGTGTGTTGTCAAGCACCTATTTCTTGCCACTTTCATCTGTCAAATCAGCAATGACATGAGAATAGTGTCTGTTGCTTACTTGTCACAGTTACAGTTATCTTTCAATGTGTATCATTTGGAGGAGTTTGAAAATTGTACCTTAAAGATTTGAATGTCTATTATAGTCAGCTTGTGAAAGTTGACAAGGGTAAAGGATAATGGTAGAAAAACTAATTTGTAGTGCATAATTGTTGGCGTGATTAAAAGAGAAATGAGATCTGAACCAGTAAAACATCAGAGCATCATAAATGTGAGCAGATACAGATAAGCTGGTATTGTTTTTTCTAATTATCTAGGCAAAAATGTAAATTGAATTCTAAGGCTCACATGAATTTTGAAAAGGCATAAATACTGGTGCTTTGCTGTGGTTTTTAAATTACTTTTACTTTAGAATTTATGCACTTATGTGATACTTCTTTCCATTGGCATCTTCTCTGACCACTACACTCCTCTGGTGGAGGTTTCCTGTGCCCATCTCTTTTTCTGTGCTCTGAACTGCTTTGTACTGCTGAGAAAGCAATACAGTCACATCCTGGGTCCTATGTCTTACCACAATGAGGAAAACATTACCAAATTCTCAAATCTCCTCCATGGTTTATCCCATCTTGCTTAAGAGAAGTCATAAATTTCTCCAAGATCTCAACTTAAATTTATACCTCCCCTCTATAGAACATCCTGCATCTCTCAGACTGTCCTATTTTTTGGTGAAAGAATGTGACGGTCTTCACTAAGATCCTACTGGTGGTACTCTTTTTCACATCCTTCTGTTCATTCAGTCATTGAGAGTGATAATGATTAAGTAGCTTCTCTGCACATTAAACTGAATAGCTTTCCCTAACTTCTGCATGATAGTTTGTGTAAAGGTACTTTGTTAAAGCCTGAATGTTGTTGTTTCAGCTCAGCCACCTGGTTTGGACAGAATTGTTACCTCTCAGCTAATCCACCTCTTTCTGACTGTTACTCTGGAGTGCCCATTTTATGAGGTATGGTACATATAAAACTAGAACTGATGTTCATGAGTGCTGGTAAGGTCATTACAGCCCTGTTGATAATTAGTTGAGCACTGTCTTCCCCATAAAAATATCAAAATTGGATGAAACAGGATTTTTGTCTTGATGAAAATACAAGGCATTTCCACCTGATAGATTGACCTAAGGTTATCTCTGTGACAGAATCATCTAGCTCTATGTTCAAGCCCTTTTTGTGTATTTCTGAGTACTGTTTTCAACAACTATTCCTTTTTTATGTTTGTCTTGGAGCACAAAAGAGGTTAGGCACTCTGATGGTGGCCTGACTGAAGAGAAATGGAAACAGTTGTACATTTCTCATGAGTGGTATGCTCAGTATGATAGCATAGAAGTCTGTCAAGGTGGTTATTTTGGTGGTGTGGGGTTTTTTAAGTTTCCAAGGTCATACCTCGGACTTGAAGTTTCTCAATAGATACAACTTTCAAATGCACTGAATAAATTTTGCTACATTAATATGAAGTAATTACAAAATAGTTACCTCTCTTTTGCTTTTATTTGGTCTTATGTCATTCTGTAGGGTCCCAAACTCCTTCCAAAGAATCAAGTAAAGGGCTTTCTCATGCCTCACAGTTTGGATGTTCACCTCCTCAAAAGGGTGAAGACTGGATTACTTTATTTACTGAAAAAAAGAACGTATTTTGCATCAGAGGTATCAACACCATATTTCTATATAGTTGGTAAGAAACATTTCTTTAGATTAATAATAAAACATGTGCTTATGTTGTCAAAAGTTTAGTCTCAGTTTTTCCAAAAGTAAAAATTACTGATTTTATTCCCTTTGTGAACATTCTAGATTGTTCAAATACAGAAAAAGTAGACTCAAATACAGAACTGTAGAAGGTCTGAAATGAGGAAACATCTCAGTAACCTTAAGTAAATGCATTTTCAAGTTCAGAAAAAAGAGCAGGAAGAGGAGATAAAAGAACTGTATTGGTACTGATTGGAATATACACAGGCAGTCTGCACTGAAAGTAGATGCCTGCTCTTGTATTCTGTATTTTTACTATCAACTTTTCTTTTACTTAGCCTGTAAACAGTGTGTATAATGTACAGCAAAATGAGGCAATGCCTCATCTCTCAGCTTTGGTGGTGAGTAGAGGAAGTGAGAGCTGGAAGGTTGTTAGCCCTCTGCCCTGCTCAGCTGAGCTCTTGCCCTTGGTAAGAACTACGGACTGCATAGTTAGTGGAATCTAAAAGAGTGAGCAAAGTTCAGTGTTTCATATGCTGGAAAAGGAAACTAAGAGACAATAATGATGAAGATGTGTGCCCAGGAGGGTTGGATGATAAATAAGGTGTTCAGAGAAGTGCCTCATGAATCTCAGAAGGATTGAAAAAAACAGTTGAGAGACGGAATTATTCTGCATCTCAGCTTCATCATGAGGTCAAAGTTGGCAGGCTTTAGGCCCAAAGCTCTGCCTGCAAATTGAGAAAATTAAAGAAAAGATAAAGGGAAGAGGCAGAGAGGGAGAGTTTCTCTCCCCCAAACCCTTGGAATGTTAGAGTCCCTGACCAGCCCAGCAAAGCGTCATTTAAATTCATTACGGGTTCTAGTGGAGTACTGCTTTTGTGTTGGTACTGTGAAAGGTGGAAGTGTTACTAATTATCATTTGTGTTAAATAGTCTTTTGCAAACTTCTGTGATTCAGAAAAAAAAAGTACTGCCATAGTGTTTTATTTTTTAAAACAACGGTAAGAGGATGAGAATTACAGTAAACAGTTCATTATGTGAAATGAGTTTCAGTGTTCTCTTTTCATTTATACTAGATATAGAGATAAAATTAGATGAAGATGGGTTTGTATTGCCTGCTGCCCAATGTGAAGAGGTACACAGACGGTAAGAGAATAAAACAAACAACCCATGAAATGTAAACATTGACAGAGAGCATCCAGGGTGAAACCTTGACAAAATTTAAGCTAATTGGAGTTTTGCTATTGACCTCAACCAAGTCCATGTTTCACATGGAGACCAGTGTTAAAGGACAAAGTTGGCAAAATTAACAGTCTGTACTTATGCCTCATTGTTTTGCCTCCTGATTTACAGTGTCAAACAATTAGGCTCTTTACCCATAGTAATGTATTTGATCTTCTGTAATTAATTTTCAAATTGAAACCAAATTAATGCTAAGTGAGCCATTCTGCATACATTTAACACAATTTAAGCAAGTTTGAGTTCACAAATGTACTTCTGTAAGGAATCCTGTGTAAATGGGATATTTACTGCAGATTCTGGGCTTTACTGAAAAATGCATAGGTGTTAAACAAGGATTATTTGGCGAAACTTTTCATGCAAAGTTAAGCAACTTGCCTGTGTGGTGTTTGCAACTGCACTTACTTGGGTAAAGCTAGTCTTCAAAAAGGTTTTCTGCAGCTTAAACTTCAAAAGTTTCAAAGACTGATACAGGTTTTTTCAAAAATCCTATGCTTTAACATTTAAGCATGGCTTTTAATTTTCTTAAATTACAGCCTTTGTGTGTAAATAAGGTCACAATGTATTTAGCATACTGAAAATGTAAGCAACATTTTATAGTGGATTTACAAATTTTGGTTTAAGCTGATGTGAGTTTTATCACCGAGGAGAAAAAATAGTTTATCATCCATGATGCTGCCAGGTTTAACTTAAACATTTAGCCTAAACTTAACTTTAACTCTAATGGGTAAACTACTAAGTTCAATAAATTCAGCTAGTTAAGTGTTTTCAAGCTGAGACAAGTATTTCGTATGTTTTTCCTTCTACAAGAATGCAAAACAGCTTACCAATAGTAGTATTAAAAATATTACACTCTTATGACATTTGTAATGGGTTGAGGCAGACCCCCTCCCCACCATGAGCAAAAATAATGACTCAGACAAACGGATTGCAAAAGTGATGGAAAGTTTAAATGGAAAGCGGTGAATGTTTACAGAGAGCCAGAAGCGCAGTGACAAAAGAAATCCCAAAAGCACAACCAGAAATGTCCCATCCCCACCTGAGGGTACAGCCAAGACCCCCAGGGCTCCTTCTTTCCCCACCCTCCTTCCCACTCCACTGCTAGGCTAGTCTCAGCTGGCCAGATCTGAGACTGCCCATCCCCCCAGCATTGGGCCTAGCCGGGCCCAAGGCCTGGAGACATCTCCCCTAAGTTAGCGGGTGACGGAGAGGGAAGAAAGAGGAAGTGCCAGACCCTGCACTGGATCTTATAGTGGCGCAGAGATTCATGGTATGAAGTACCTGGTTTCCTGTGTCCACCCACTGGGCTGGACTTCTGGACACAGGAAGCACCCCACGTATGAACACAGCAGAGGGCACCCAGCCCAAACTGCTACAACATTGTATGGTGGTTTTTGTTCAGAGCGTATCAATAAGCTTTCCAGACCAGTTTCACTAATCTTCAGGCTTTTCCCCTCCCACCCTTAAATTAAGTGATTTAAATTGTCCTGACCTAGGTAATTCCCATTTTAAACATCCAAATCTAAGAAGTATTTATTCTCTCATGCTTCTGAGGAACTGCAGTAGTTGTGGTGATTAAAATAACCAAATTTTTTTTTTAATCCTATATTTGTGCTTGACTTTAGAATTGCCCTCTGTGTTGACGGTCAAAGTAGATTTTGCCCTAATAGCCGTAACCTGTTGGGAGAGGAAGCTATTAAACAGAGACATCTTCAGTTGCTTGGTTATGAAGTTGTGCAGGTAAAGCCCAAAGACTGGGTTTCTTTTGCTCTAACAGAACGAGTGAAAGATAATAATGCTTAAAACTGTAGTGGTAATTACTTCCCAAGGCATGTGTAGTCTTGTCCTTTCTATATTATGTTCTCTTTACCTATCTTTTACTTTATGGAGAGTATTACAGAAATTAATTTTTCTTCCTTGGATCAATTAGTATATTCTGCCTACGCTTCCTACCAAATAGTGGCTGTTTGGAAGAGTACTTCTCTTCAGTGATTAACATTCAAATATTGACTTAAAGGAAAATGCTGTCTAAGAGTTCAGTAAAATTTTTCAATTAAATACTTTTTAAAAAGTATCTGAATTTGGAGTTTAAAAGGAGGAGTTAAAAAAAACAACCAACCAACTAACCAACTGCTTTGCATTGCAAATAATATTTTCACAACAGAGTATATCCATTATTTTGCCTGTTGAATTAATATGGGTATTTTTATCTTTAAACATACTTTGGACTACAACACCTACATTTAGATTGTTGAGATTTTCTTTTCCATTTATAATGATCTATTGCATAGGCCCAACACAGTGGATATCACTTTTTCCTTTACAATAATCTCTATTCTGGTGATTTACAAATCAATTGTATGCTTAGGATTAAATGTTTAAGATGGACAAATCTTTGATGTATGATTTTTAAATCTTCTTAATAAATCTTACTCAGTTATTTATTAAAAGGTATTTCCAGCAATCATTTTTGTTTTGTTTTCAGATTCCATTTTTTGAGATAGAGAATGTACAAAATTGCAGAGAAGTGGCAGAATACCTACGCAAAAAACTATTTCCTCTCATCCATACCGACTCAGCTGCCAGCACTGGAGAATAATACTAAATCACAGGTTGACCTCCTGTACTATAAATATTGTGCATGGAAGAAAAAAATCTGTTTCCTATATAGCTCAAAATAATTTGAGCTTCTGAATGTTGAGTCCTTCCAATATTTGGAACAATTGATGTGTAAAGACTTAATAAAGAGCAACATATTTTCCTAAGTTTTATGCCAATATTTATTATAAATTAACAGATTTAAGTGCCAGACTTCAATGCGTTATCTTTGTATTTTCACTTGTTCTAACTCAAAACTGCAAATGGACAGATCTGCCTAGTCAAGGGTACTGGCTGGTCTGAATGTACAAAATGTGCCATGCTACCTACTAATCAGGGCTTTTTGTGAAAATATAAAAAGAAATTGTGCAATTTACTCTTAGATGTTTGTGTGATTTCCCAAGTGCTTCATAAAACTAAAATTGCACAAGCACTATTGGCTTATTGCACACATTAAATAGCAATACCTTACAGAATGCTTTTGTTAAAAACAATTGCTTAACTTTGTAAAAAAACCAGCTGCCACAAGGTAGCGGGCTTGCACAGCTGTCTCTGTGGGGGCCACTCGATGTTCCATACAGTTTGTAGTTTTGCTGTGCATGGCAGTTTCAGCTTAGCTGTTTGAATGAGGTCATATATGTGCTCCAGAGTTTCTTCAGTTTACAGCTTGCTATTCTAGCCTAAACTGAACCTTGTGGCTCAGAAGTTCAGAACTATGTCCTGTGCAGTCCATTGTTACATACAAGGCCAAATTCTAATAAAAGGTTGGAACTGAGAATTGAACCGGTAGCCACTTCTGCCAGAACAAGCATGTCCTAACTTGGGTTAACACGTGGCTTTATAGATGGATGAACGGAAAACAGCATAACTTTAGTTTCAAACACATAATGTATACCTGATGAGCTACCAAGTAAAACACATTTTCAGGTTGGCTTGTGCATCCTGTCCTGTGTAGAATTATTATTTATCGTTAGCAAAACAGAACTCCCAGTATAATCTGGTGTGACTTGATACAAAAAAAGGTGGGACTTTCCCATCTTTGAAGTTCTGTATCTTTCACCAGTACATACAGAATGTGGCCATTTTTTCTTTCCAAGGCTATTGTTGATAATTTGTGAGTTGCAAGTGTCTGCCAATTGTCCCAACAATCCCTGGAGATTTTTGAATGCAAAATCTAGGTGATTTGCATTGTGTCATGCTGTGCATTTGCATGTGAATTTGTTGCATGTAAAACAGCCTTATTCACAATAGTATGTCAGCACTAACTAGTGAGGGAGCACCAAGAGGTAATGAAATACTTTCCCACAGTGTAGTAGGAAGCTTACAGCATGTTGGCAGCCAAACAGTTGTCATCCTGGCAAAAGAGAAATTAGAGAACTACTGTCTTTGCAGGTATTTTTAAGGAATTTCTCCCTGTTAGAGAAGAAATAATCAGGGTATTCCTTTGACTCTTAAGTCAAGCTCTGAGAATGGAATGAGAAACAAGTAGGAGAAGCGTATGAAAAGCATTTGAAAGCGAGGAGGGATAAGAAGGGAGAGAAAGAGAAGGGAGCAACGTAACCAAAGAAATGAGACAGGTAAATTCGTGCTGGTGTTTTGATGACTTAAGGTTTTCTTCATGGTTGAAGTGAGCTGGTGATCCCTGTTTCTCACCAGAAGATGGTGGTGTTCTCAAATTAATGTGACTTCTAGTAGTTTTTCAAACACAGATGGTTTGTAAATATAGAAAGACTAAGCAATTTGTTCTGACTGTCCTAAACTAAAAATAACCTGCCTAAAATATGGCCATTCTCCATTTCATTTGTCACTGGTATACATTTGATACCAATTTTTGAAAAAGAATTCTGGTATTGTTAGAAAACTTTGCCTTCTCACTTTGTTTTTGTGCTGTTGGATTTGTTTAATGAAGTATTTATAATTAAAAAGGAATGTAGTAGTAACTGCCCTCTTGTCCCTAGCTCACTGAATATAGAGGAATTTGCATACTATGCATAATGATAGTAACAAACACCTCTTGGAATGGGCTGCTGTGTACTCTGCTTCTCACATCATGCCAAACAGGTGCTATTGATTGTCTAATTTACTACATACCCAGGCACTCCAATAAGAAGTTCTTTGGTTTGATTTTTTTCCACTAGGAGACTCAGTATATCCACAAATTACTTAAGTTTCCCATGTGTAAGTACCTGACAGAAGACCAGTGTCAGTCAAATTTGTGAACTTTGATATTTATCAGCTTGGCTGTTTTTCCTTTCTAAACAGTACTGCCTCAGCTTTAAAGAGCTGGATCAGTGGTTCCTGAGACCCAAACTAATGCATGCCCTGCAGGAGAAGATAATCCTTCTGAAATTTCCTTAAAACTCCAGTACTGTATTCAGTAGGAATACAAAGCATTTATTCTAAACTTCCTTTTTAGATTAGTATTGCTTAAATTGTTGTGTGTTTGTCATCCTTCCTGTCAAGCTATTTAGCACTTTTTTTGCTAGTGTTCTTTTTCGTTGTTTTTTCCCCTTTTTTCAGCATAGGATACAAACACAAAGATGATTTTTCTTGTGAGACTCTTGAATAGGTAAGTCCTCTAGGCACCATTCATATAGTGAAAGTCGGCAAAATGGATGCGTGAAATCAGCTAAACCCAGATTATGGTCTATTAAAATGCTAAGTACTAAGAAGTTCCCTTTAAATTGGCTTCCACCCGAAGTCTGCTGAAACTGCTAAAGACTTCTGGAAGTCAGATAATTTCTTTACTTGCCCTCTGTGCCTGGGAAGGTCATGGAACAGATCCTCCTAGAAGCTACACTGAAACACGGCAGACAGAGAGGTAATGAGACAGCCATCATGGCTTCAACAAGGGCAAGTCCTGTCTCACCAAGCTAGTGGCTTTCTCCAATGGCATAACTACATCAGTGGACAAGAGAAGACCAACAGATGTCATCCATCTGGACTTTTGTAAAACCTGTAACACCATCCCTCACAACATCCTTCTCTAGGCTGGAGAGATATGGATTTGACAGGTGGACTGTCCACTGGATATGGAATTGGTTGGATGTCCAGCCATCAGTGGTCAGTGGCTTGATGTCCAGATGAAGATGAGTGACAAGTGGTATCCCTCTCTGAGTGGTGTGGTTGATAGTTTGAAGGACAGGATACCATCCAGAGAGACCTGGGTAGGCTGAGGTAGGCTGAGGAGAATCTCATGAGGCTCAATAAAGCAGAGTGTAATGTCCTGCACGTAGTTTGGGCAATCCTAGATGTCAACACAGGCTGGAGGATAACAAAATTGAGAGCAACTCTGCAGAAAAGGACTTGGAGATAATGGTGGATGAGAAGCTGGACGTGAGCCAACAATCACAGAATTATCCAGGCCAGAAAGGCCCTCCAAGATCATTAAGTCCAGCCATTTTGCCTGCTCCACCAAGTCAGTCACTACACCATGTCCCCAAGCACCAAATCCACATGGCTTTTAAACATGTCGAGGGACAGTGATTCAACCACCTCCCTGGACAGCCTGTACCAGTGCCTGACAGCCCTAACATCTAGACTAAACATCCCCTGGCACAGTTGGAGGCTGTTCTTTCTTATTCTGTCATTAGTTGTGAGAAGAGTCCAGTGCCCTCCTCTTTACAACCTCAAGTAGCTGTACAGAGCAGTAAGGTCTTTCCCCAGTGTCCTTTTTTGTAGACTAAACAACCTCAGTTCCCTCAGCTGCTCCTCATAGGACCTGGTCTCCAGGCCCTTCACCAGCTTTGTAGCCCTTCTCTGTAGTCGCTCCAGTGCTTTGTTTCATGTACTGTGGTGCCCAAAACTGAACATAGTATCTGAGGTGTGGCCTCATCAATGCTGAGTACAGAGGGACCATCACCTCCCTGGTCTTGCTGGACACACTATTTCTAATACAGACCAGGATGCTGTTGGCTTTCTTAGCCACCTGAGCATGCTGTTGGCTCATATTCATCCTAATGTCAGTCAGCAGCCCCCAGGTCTTTTTCTGCCACACAGCTCTCTAACCATTCTTCCCCAGGCTTCTAAGTGTTGCATGGGGTTGTTGTGGCCCAGGTGCAGGACCCAGCACTTGGCCTTGTTGAAGCTCATACATGCATTTGCAGCCCAGAGGGCAAATCGCATCCTAGGATGCATCAAAAGAAGCATGACCAGCAGTTTGAGACGGTGATTCTGCCACTTTAGTCTGGTAAAACCTCACCTGGAGTATTGCATCCACCTCTGGGGACCTCAATGCAGGAAGGACATGGACCAGATGGAGTGGGCCCAGAGCAGGGCCACAAAGATTATCAGGGGGCTGGAACACCTCTCCTGTGAAGACAGACTGAGGGAGCTGGGGTTGTTCAGCCTGGAGAAGAGAAGACTCTGGGAAGACCTAATAGCAGCCTTCCAGTACCTGGAGGGAGCCTACAAGAAGGCTAGGGAGGACTGTTTGCAAAGACCTGTAGTGACTGGACAAGGGACAATGGTTTTATAGTAGAGTAGATTTAGATTGAATGTTAGGAACAAGTTCTTTACCATGAGGGTGGTGGAACACTGGAACAGGTTGCCCAGGGAGGTAGCTGAGGCCCTGTCCCTAGAAATATTCAAGATCAGGCTCAATAAGGCTCTGAGCAATCTGATCTAGCGGAAGATTGTCCCTACTCACTGCAGGGGGGTTGGACTAGATGACCTTTGGAGGTCCATTTCAACCCAAACCATTCTATGATTTATGGGCAAGCCCGTCCATTTTGGAAAATGTGGGCTGAATCTCCATTTCAGCAGCTGTGCAGATAAATGATGCCTTGCAATTCTGTAGCAACAGTAAAAATTAGTACGGATTAAGAACTCAGTGACCACTGATACCTCAAGAAGCAAATTTGCTTAATGTTAAGTTTGTGAACAGTTATATAGAAGCGCTGCTTAACATTGCAGAGAGACAGCTGTTGACCCAACAGATCTCGCTTTGAGTGTTTCTGCCTAAAATGTTCAGCTCTTGCTGATGCTGCTCTTCATGAGATTTCTATGAGACTGTAAGAAGACATGCATTTGAATTAGCATGAGGAAAAGTACAGCTGCTATTCCATTCTATCTTTAATCCAAATCATTAACTAAAATGTAAAGGAACAGGCAAAAGCGCCATATTGCTTTTTTTTCCCCCATAAACGTTGCTGCCAATTGTCCTGGACAAGGCATTAACAAGACAGTTAAATCTATTTTGACCCACTGCCCCTTTCTCCTCCCTCTCTGTTACAGGGTCCGGATTGAGGTCGAGGAGTCTAATAGGCAGGCGCCGTTAAGGCTGCCTGGGGGGGAGTGGAAGCCGAACCCGATCCCCAAGCCTCATGTTTCAGAGAGGCAACTGCACGTGTCAGACGCCATGAGAGAAGGCGTGTGCAGTTTACTCGCCACATGAACATTTTGAATTGATTGGCGGGATTTGAATGGCTAATGTGTCATTCAAATCCTATACCTTTTGCTTGCTCCTTACTCATCACACTCATAGCTTGTATGCTCCTTACTCTCTCACCTCTCTCCCTGTGGGATTCAAGGCAGTGACAAGCACCCTACTTGCTCCTATCTTCAGAGCAATTAGCTTCTTTGTTTTAGCAGCATAGTGCTAAAATTGGGCCAGCCCTACAGCCGCCTGCCCTCTCATTTCCTCTAAATCTGTGGATACTGCCCTTTGGACTGTAACTATGAACTCAAACACCTCTTCGTTCAGCAAAGGTTTTGGTAGTTGGCAGCTCAGCGGTTCATGAGCAAAATATGCTATTTTACCTGGTTATTTCTGAGGTTTATAGCTTGTTACCTCTTAGATAGCTCCATTGTGAACTCGACGGTGGTTCGTCTACGCCACCCGTGGCAGTATTGCTGTTTAGTTTCGCATGCACAGGGAGATTCCAGTTTGTTCCTCTGTATTTTAAGTTGTGATTGTTCTAGACTGTTAATCTACTGTTTATTAGCCTTCTACCATGTGTAATTAACCTGTTACCGACCGGGCAAACGAACCTGAATAAATTGGCACAGGAAAACAATTTTTGATATTTCATAAATAATATTCATATTTTATCATATTTCCAGCCAATAAATGTATCAACTACAACAGCAATGACAGATATAAGAGACTTAACGTGGATACGGGCTTGGGGAAGTTTTTTCCAAAAGGCAGGCGATGCCATTTTTCCTGTAGAAATCTGACTGTATTTGATTAGTCCTTCCATGACCTTTGATTTGCTCCTCTATGGGCTTATTTATGCGTCTCCCATACTCTGAAGATGACAAAAGAGGAACAGGTCTTGCCATTTCCTGTGGAAATATAAAAGCCTCCTTATAAGAAAATCAGAGTGAATATTGGCAGTTCTTTATTGCTAAATATGCTGTGGCCAGGGGCAAAATAACAGACAGAACTGTATAGCATCTGCTATATGGATGTGTATTATTTAGCAGTGATCCACACTCTTACTGTTCCATCCCTGATCTAGGGTTTTTTATGTATATTAATAAACTGTGAATGTATCACTAGATGACAAGATGGTGAGATATGGAGCTATGCCATCAAGTTACTGTGGACTGATAACTTTTTACACACACAGAAGCGATTACTTTGTGATTACTGGCAAACTAAATGCTGTTAGTGGAAAGTGGCCCTGATTTTATTTTAATTCTTATTTTTATTGCGCACTGACTTGATGATTCATTCAAAAATTAGGAGAGATTTGTATTCCCTGTTACAGGAACACTTACCCTGCTTGCACAGTTCATTGGAAGCACTGCATGAAAACAGTCAAAGCCTAAAGAAAAGCCCTTAGAAACCACTAGTGCATGCAAACTTTCCCTGAAGGAAATAAAGCATATACTACTGTATTTTTTTGCACAACAAAAGGTCTTAGTAAATATGCTTGTAGCTGTAAGATTATAGAAGTAACTGCTTTGCAATGATGGGAAGTGGACTTGGGGGAAAAAAGCCTGAACTTTTGATCCCACCAGAGCAAAAACCAAGTCAAGAAGAGTGACAGGTAAAAAAATGAAGACCATTTCCTTCTCTGCCCCAGTTGTGGATAAATGTTGAAAAAGAAGGTATGAGAGAATCTTTGTCCCATCAAGAAAGACCTTGCTAGCGATACAGGGTTTACATTGCTAACAATGGGAAGCAGTATGCAACACGGATAGTTTGCGTTCCCTTTAAAATAAATAAGATTCCATTTTAGCAACCTTGGTAGCACAGTGCTGAGTGTGCACAGTGGCATTTCATCTTTGTGGGATTTACATTCAGCAGGTATCAGATTTTCCAACAGTTGGCTGGGAAGCATCCTGCTACACGCCTTCACAACGTGTAATTCTAGCACCATTAACACTTGAAATCAGCAATGGCAGCCTTGCACCAGCACTGCTGCAGCTGCTGTGCTATGTGTAGCTAAACCATGTCTCTATGACTGTAATCTTGGATTTCCTGGGTACACCAAGGCTTTCTGCAGGAAATGAAGGGCCTACAGTGATTTGGTGTTTTCTACTTCAAGTAAAGCAGTGTACTGTGTTCAATTCAAGCCTGTCTGCTTTCAGAGTTGTACTAGAGAGATGTTGATTATTTTTAAAATTTTATAATACAGTTATTATTATAAAAAGTCTGCTAGGGTCACTCAAGTAATTAAGAGCGAGAGCTGAGTATACGACCTGCCCTTAGTTATGGGCAAGTCCAGTATTGAGTGAGAATCATGTTGCAACACTTGACAGCTGTGGGTTTGATTTGTCTTCATGCTAATTAGAAAGCTGGAATAAGGGACACCTGTTCAGACAGACTCTTTTGTGTGCACTGCCCAGCAGAGCTGGGATGAGTTCTGGCCCATAGGTGTTTGATTTAGGAAACAAACTGGTAGGAAATTAAATTTTGTTGATGAAAGAGTTCAGTAAGAAATCTTAACTTGCATTGACAAACTGTTTCCACACAAATATCCCATCTGGAAGTTGGGCTTGGCATTGGGGGAAGGGGGATGGCTTTGCTTTGTTTCAATAAAAAATGTTCATTTTTAATTGGAGTAGCTATTTACATGGCTTTTGGCCTCACATATTTGCAGCAGAGTTACTAGTCATGAGCAGGTGATGATAATAGGCACTCCTGGCATTCCTTTGGGAACACCTAATACTCCCTGCACTGTGTGATAGAGTTGGAGGGCATTATGGCTATGCACTTGCACTGAAAATGACTGCATAGATGCTGCTAGTGACACAAATCACAAGCAGCAGTCTTTGTCACAAAATAGCAACAGCTTTATTGCACAGCAATTACAGTAATGTTTTAAATCTCTCTTCCTCCTTCCACCTCTTTCATATATAATGCCCATTCCTAGCCTACCCGTCTCTTTATATCCCATGAACCCATTAGGATTTTGAGGCCATTAACAAAGGTGCACTTCATGTTTTTTTGACAGCCTCTTCTGCGTGTGTATGTGTAAAAAACATATACGTATACACACTTATGTATGTGTATTATTCAGATGATACACAGAAAAATTGTATGTATACATGTTGTAGTATTTATGTTTTCAAGCCAGCTGTTTAAAAACATGCCTGCATACTTCCTTAACTATCAGGCTGCACAATAGCCCCAGATTCTTCTGGCCTTGAATACTTTACCCAGCCTTTTCCAGGCATACCTGTGGTCTTCTGATTGACCCCTCCTTTGCACTAGCTCCCTATGAGTTTCCTTCCTGCACGGCAATCTAATGTGTGTTTAACAAACTCACCAGCTTCAGAGGCCTGGGCTCTCAGCAAATGCTGGCATAGGGAGGGTGGATGTCAGAGAACAGAGGGTGGATGTCAGAGGACAGAGGCTGAGTTGGGCCCCTGAATCCAGTGAAACAATTCTATGATTCTATATGGAAGGGTAAAACAATGCCTATAGTATCCAGCCATGTCAAAAAACACAAAATACATTTAGCAAAGATAATTAATGAATTTAGCAATGGGTTACCTCTTCATTAATGTTAAGACCACGACTCTTTGCATGTTCTCTGTCACACCGGTGAAGTTTTTGGTTGTAACCCTCTGGTCTTTTGAAAATGGCATCGTAAGTGGAATCATCTCCTGTCTTGAGAAAAAGAGGAGAAAATGGCTAACTCACAGTGGTGCTTAATTTCACAGGTTACAGGATATATGCAGTTAAATCAATACTTAAACACTGCACATATAGCATTAGACAACGACGACTGTAATATTACTGAGTTGCCATTAGCAAGTTTGGGTCAATCCTTTGTAATAATCTGTAATAGAAATACCCAAGGATATGCAATATCTTTATGTTCAGCTCTGAAATTTTCCTGGTGGCAATTCACCTCATTTTTTACCTCTGTGATCTGTTGTAACTTTTGGAAATTTAACCACTTTATTGGTTTTAATTTCTTGAACTTTATATTATCTTTCTTAAATTCATGTTGACAAATGGGCTGACACTGTAATGTAAAAGGAAAGCAAGCAGTTTCAAAATTCATTTGGAATGAAAAATACAAGAGTACCCTCCAGTAGAATCCCTGTTTAATTTCTGATTAAAGCAGAACTGAGAAGGGTAATCCTGTGGTACAGTGGTAATCCTGTGATACAGCAGTTCGTATGTATCTGTCATGTATGAAAATACACCACACTCCAAGCCATAGTAGTATTGTATTTATGATACCTGTTTACAGTATCACAGTATCACTAAGGTTGGAAGAGACCTCAAAGATCATCGAGTCCAACCTGTCACCACAGACCTCATGACTAGACCACGGCACCAAGTGCCACATCCAATCCCCTCTTGAACACCTTCAGGGATGGTGACTCCACCACCTCCCTGGGCAGCCCATTCCAATGATGAATGACTCTCTCAGTGAAGAACTTTCTCCTCACCTCAAGCCTAAACTTCCCCTGGCACAGCTTGAGACTGTGTCCCCTTGCTCTGGTGCTGGTTGCCTGGGAGAAGAGACCAACCCTTTCCAGGCTACAACCACCTTTCAGGTAATTGTAGAGGGCAATGAGGTCACCCCTGAGCCTCTTCTTCTCCAGGCTAAACAACCCCAGCTCCCTCAGCCTCTCCTCATAGGGCTTGTGCTCAAGGCCTCTCACCAGCCTTGTTGCCCTTCTCTGGACACGTTCAAGTGTTTCGATGTCCTTCTTAAACTCAGGGGCCCAGAACTGGACACAGAACTCAAGGTGCGGCCTAACCAGTGCAGAGTACAGGGGCACAATGACTTCCCTGCTCCTGCTGGCCACACTACTCCTAATGCAGGCCAGGATGCCATTTACCTAGTGGCATCCAAATAAGTGACATTAAAGTTCTTGCTAACAAATGCATTTGTGAAATCCAATCAAAAGTCCTCATCAGTGAAATCAAAGGAATTTCAAAACTGAAGAAGTTACCAAGGAAAGAAAAACAAAATCTGCTACTGAAATACACTGTCAGTTGTTAATGAGCTTCGTTGAAAGGTCCATATTCTGGTAAACATTTCAATCAGTTACTGGTTTTGTGCATGGCTGACTACAAACTTGAAAAATTGTGCATTTTGTGGGGCTTACTTCTAATTTTGCAGTGTTCCAAATTCTTAACTTTTGAAAAATTCTTGTATTTTGAGTCTTACAATTTACAATGCTATCCTGCAAAAAGCAGTCAAGTCAGGGCAGGTCAAGAAGGCTACAGTGGTTCCATTAAAAGGAAATTATAGTTAAGAGCACTAGTGAGGCACTGCTATAATCACAGGCTTCACTTGGAAGGGTATTTCCATTATTTGGTTCTGCCAAGAGGAGAGGTGGCTTGATATTTAACCTCTCCATCACTTAATCTATCAAAACCCACCAAGACTCAGAGAAATTCCGGCAGGTTCAAGAGCATCTTGTATCTGATTTGTCACCTCCTTGCTTCTCCTTTCCTCCCCACACTACCAGTTTCATTCAGCATTTTAGGGGTCATCTAATTTGTGCTTACCACCTTTCTCCTTTGCTCTAATTCATGTGGCATTATATGTCTATTTGTTACCTGTGTCACAGCAGATAGTTCATGCTTTCTAGACCTGTCAAATAAGTAGCCAGCCTGTTAAGCTAAAAACTTACCCTGTCCCAGATGGTCTGTTTAAGATCTTGCGCCAGATTTGTAGAGGAAACACTTCTGTGCTCAATACAATGGTTAACTTTTTGCCAGCATTTTTCTTTGCCATTAAATGCTGACTTAGTTGACCTAGGTGGTGGTGGTGAGCTGTTTTGTAAACCTGTTAGAGCAACTGAGTCATGTAGAGCCGACAATAAATTTCAACTCAATGTGGGTATCCTCTGTGTACTGCTACTAAAGCTAAGCACTTCGCAAACATTCATTAATATTCCAGACACACATAAAATAGGTAATAGCTTTCTACATGTCACAGAAAACACCACACAAAGTGGCTACGGTAACGTCTGTAAAACAATTGAGAGAGCAACTGTCATCCAAGTGATTAACAGGGCTTTTGGCATATGCTGAGCATGTTTTCCTCTATTTCTGTCCTCTTCAGTCTTTGACACATAGTTGGTTTTATGTATTTACACTTCAAATAAGGAATGAAATCCCTTTTCCTGTATAAATAGAAAATTTCAAACAATCTGATCCATTAATTGTGCATAAAAAATTATTTGAATCTGCTTCCTCTCTTATGGCTAAGGCCTGTGCTATGAAGAAGAAACCTATTAAATAGCTGTTACCACTGGTTTGGGGGTTTTTTTGTTGTTTCCATGCCAGCGGAGCAGCATTTTCCACAAACCAGGTCACTGGAAGTGTTGAAAACAGACTTTATATTGTAAGCAAAAGCTCCACCATATGGTTGCCAACTCCATGCAGACTGGATAGGCTGTGAGCTCCCACACCCTCAAGTGCACCACTCCAGCCCTTTGACCTGCCCTAGCCCTACACTCATTGTGCTCTCCCTACTGTGTTTTGTTAAGCATGGCACCATTTCCGCTCACCTTTGGTTCACAGCACCTTCCCAAGGTAACACTGGAATCAACACAGTCTGAAATTAGAAATATGTCTTTTGTTGCAGGGCTACCCAGTCAATGAAGGAAATTTGCTGTTCCTTTGGTGCCTGGTGCTGTGCTGTGGTCTGCACTTCTACCTACATCTTAGGGCCACAGGATCTGCAAACTCTCAGAAATTGCCAATCATTGCTGCCCAGTCTTCTGCAGATTCAGCAGCCTGTCACTTGGGTAGGGAGGGGATTCATGGGGAGTATTTATTGTTATAAATAAATATACATTGCCATGGCACTGGTACATAACAGTGACATAATACACATTTCAGAAAATTGTAATGGGTTTTGAGGAAAAAAATTGTTAAATTCAATGTCTTATATGACTCTGAAAAGATTTGCTACCCAGAAAGTATAGCCCAGGTGATGCCAAAAGTGTAAGATCATTTTATTTTCTGATTTTAATATGGAGAGAAAATGAAGAAAAGGGGTGCAGCAGAGTGAGGAGTAAGATCCCCTGACAGTCTGTTTGAGATACTATATGTGAAGCGTCAGTGCAGAGGCATTCAGTTATCAAGGCAAATATTGCTGTTATTGAGTAGCTCTATTGGTTTTATTAAAGCTGGCTATACATAAAACCTTTTCCCTTGACTGAAAATGACGGTTTCTGATTAACAAGTCCCTGAAAGTTTGCATTACCAGAAAAAACACAGGTACCACATCCAACCCTAGAGGCAGATGATGCCTTTCCTAGTTCTTGCCCTAGCAGCGTCTGACATTTTGGTGATAGCATGTGGCCTGCTGGTCCTTAATGCTTGGCAAGCCATGTCACTGCTTTGTCTTGACAACCAGTGAAAGACATTACTCGCATTTTCCATCCACAAGTAGCAAACACACGTTACGCTTCATAAACGCCTCTGAAGATGAAAACTGCTATTTTGGCATTAGAAAGCCTTGCTCACCGCTAACGCACAGCATTTCCGCCGGCTTTTTAAATAGTAACAGGATTGATTTATTTATTCCTCTTGACCAGGTCCCTTATGATGAGGGCTGAGCACAATGGTTATGCTGCGAAGAAACTCACGGGGAAGGCTTGGCCCTTCGGCCCCGCCGGCCCTACGATGCTTCTCGGCTGGAGCCCGGCTGGCCCCGGCTGGCCTTCTCGCTCGCTTCCTTCTTTCTTTCCCTCCCTTCCGCCCTTCCGCCCTTCCTCCCTCACCTTGGCTTTCCTGTAGAAATAGCTGAGCTCTGGAGGCCCTTCCCGTCTGGCCGGTATGTGGCTGAAGGCGGAAAAGGCGGCTAGGGGAGGCTCCTTTCTCTTTCTCGCCGCTTGCCCGAGTGCCTCCTCTGTCCCTTCCGACCCTCCCGAGCCCGGGACCCGCAGGGGGTCCGGGGCTGCGGCCGGGGCGCCGGAGGCCATGCTGGCGGCCGTTACCCGGCAACGCTCCGTCCCCGCCCGCTGGTCGCCCGGCGGCTCGCGGCGCAGGGCTTTTGGCCTGAAGGGTGGCGAGCGGGGCTGCCCAGGCAGGGGGCACAGGTTCCAGCCCCTCTCGGGAGCGCCCTGGAGTCTGAGGCAGCTTGAGGCAACCGGTCCCCAGGGTTCTGTTGGTCTCTCGTGGGTGTGCCCCCCGGGGTTCCAAGGAAGCTCTGGGCGTTTCCACGGAGTGGTATGAAACTTGGCAGTGTGGATTCCCGGACAGCCAGGGATGGAGTTTTGAGCAGCCGTGCTACTCCCAGCTCCAGCGGGCAGTCTTACCTGTGGCCCGGCTCAGGGCTCCGGTACTCCTATTTGGCCAGCTCCCTGAGCTCTTAGTCCTTGGGAGCTGGGTGAGGTTAGATAGAGCAAAGTTTGGCCAAAAGGGAGTAACTTTTTTTCTGTAGCAGTTTGCAGTACCTAAAATCTCTTTGTAAGTGGAAAAAATGAATAAAAACATGTGTCAGAACGGCGTTGCAACCAGAATGAGGATTCTTAATCTTAGAGGAACTTGGGGTCTCTTTGACCAGTGCCACTGGCTTTAACAGGATGTTTAGCCATTTCAGGCGATGGAGTTCAAAATCTGTTTCATAAATGCTTGAGTTGCAGTCACTGAAATTAAGCATCTCCCAGGTGAAAGTCTCTTAACAGATTGACTCGAAAACTGCTCTGCTCTAGTAGCACAAGGCTTCTACTTTTGATATCACACAGTTAACCTTTAATACATACACATAACTATACTCATGCTGCTTCTTACCATGCTCCTTAGGGATCCAAGTAGCTTGGTTTGTTTTGCCTTTCTTTTCAGCAACCAGAGTTGCAGAACTCAGGCACAGCACTTTCACAGCAGTGCATTTCGAGGCATTTTTGAACATCCAAGATTTATTTTAAAACCCCTCAACACACAGATTATTACAAATCTTTGCAACCCATTGTTTTCGGCATCTTAGACCAAGGCAGTAATCCAGGCATGCTGATTTTAAAGTCTCATCCCTACTATTTAGCTGCCAGTCTCCCATCACAAAAGCCTTGGGAGTGTGGGTTTTTTAATAATTTGTGATAGTTTCCATCTGCTTATCTAATAATGTCCCTCTGACAATTAGTATGCACTTCTTTCTCTAGCATGGGCCAAATTAGCTCAGTGTAAGTGCACTGGAATTGAAAATGCAACAGCTGATTTACATCAGCTTCCTATGCAGACAGAGGCTTGCCCCTGTGCAAGTGTTCTTTCATAGTTTAATCTGAGCACCAAGAGATAGCAAGCCCATTTATAAAAAGCAGCTTAGCTGAAGCTGCAGCTATAAATAGAGCTGCAAGAAACCATTCGCCATAAATACAAATGGAGGTAGACAGGAACTCTGAAGTCAGATCTGAAAGATTTCTCTCCAGTTTGCTTTCTACTGTTCATATGTAGCTCATTTTGATTAGCATTTAAGATGGTATGAAATTGAATTACACTATCGCTATGCAATATAGGCTGTTAAAAATATTGCTGGATGCTTGTTCTAAATTTGTCATAACCCACTCCCATTTGAAATACTTAAAAATTCTGCCTTTCAGCTTACTTTCCTTCTCAATGAAGGTATAAATCCTTTTCAAATTATTTGAGTCTTATGAAGATTTTTCTTCGTGGTCACCTTTTGCAGACTTCTGAGAAACAGGATATGAACGCTACGGGGTTTTTATTCCAGTTACAACTAGACTTAGATCACACACTACTAATATACTCCTGTTAAGAGTATGCTACTGTTAGAGAGTAGAACAGTAGGTCAGTCTGTTTCCATAGAGACTTAAAATATGATTGTGTTTATATGACAAGCCAATGGAGCAATGATCTGTATGGTCAAAACTATGCATTTGAATACAAGCTGAGCTTAGAGAGCAAAATGTTAAAAGGTGCTTTGAATTTGTGTCATAAGGAAGAGAAGTTAAACTTCCTGCTTTTTTAAGGGAGCAATAATATCCCCTTCAGGTTCCATTGATAAGGTTCCTGAACTTTGAATATGTTGATAGGCATTTTTAAGCCATAAAGATGTCTCAAAGGTAGGGTCACTCTTTTGAAATGTCAAACTGGTTTATGGAATAAATTTGCAAGAAAATTTCTAGAAGGAATTTGTGAAGCAAATGGTAACAGGGTGGGGGGAGGACACATGAAAAGAGATGATGACAGGTCGTCAGACACAGGATAGACATATAACAGGATAACATATAACCTGACAGGTCATTGGTACACGGGAATAAGCATTGTAGGTGGTTATTTTTACAACAGGCTGGTATACCTGTTCCAGGCATGTCACTTACTGCTGAGATAGCTAGCTTGCTGTCAAATTCAGGCTGAGCTATTCATCCCATCTTTGCTGTTTGACCTCATATATCAGATGGCTCTGCGTTCCTGACATCCAGCTTAGCCACCAAGGACAGACAGTCTTTGCCACAAATATTTCATCTAATAACTCTGTCCCCTTTCCACTACCACAGCTTTTGTCCAAGCCAGTTGTTTCACAAAAGTGCTTGTTTCTTCTATATCCTCATCAGTGACAGACTGCTTGTCTCAAAACAGGAAGGCGCTCCAGAGGTTTTCATAAAGAGATAGAGACACTTGTATATCACCTGCAGAAGTCAAACATGCCCTTTGCAAACTTCAGTTTGGGGTTTTTTTGGTGAGTTCCTTTGGAAATCTTTCTACTTTCAAGTTTCAAGTAATTCTCTACACAGTTACTATGACAGTTACTTGGTCTGCAGATTGGAAACATTTCCTATTTGGTTTGTGACTAAAATTTCGACTGCTTGACTGCAGAATTATATTTTTCAAATAATTGTCATTATTTTTAATATTTTAGAAACAATTACTAAATGGCAACTAGTTGACTGACATAATTTGCTGTGTTATTTTTATGGTCACTGATATCTGCTGAATGGTTACTCTGATTCAGATTAATATTCTGTTCAATAGTCCTTTTGGTAAGGAGAGTAATACACAATTTTATACATGAGAGAACATTACTTTTGTAACAATTTTTATTTCTAGCACTATTCTGGAAAGCAAACATGAAGATTTCTAGTCCAGGAATGTGAAGTCTTTCACAATACTTCATGCTTGTTTTTTCCTGTCTACACAGATTTTCATTAAGAGCATCTTAATGGCTATAAATATATTTTCAAAATACTCCATTAAAAATTTTCAAACGATCCTTAGCACAATCTTTAAACAGCAGCATCCTATGACACAAAGAGATCTTCATAGTTGCAAACAGAATTAAAATGTCCTTATCTTGCATTTTGACATATTAAAAACTACACTGACCTGAATAATTCCTACCCCTACAATTGAAAATATGTAGAATTTATACATAGTGAACTTTAGGGTGAACTAGCTATAGCTGATTTATATACTACTTGTGACAAATCCATACAAACTTGAAGTACTTCAGAAGAACAAAAATGCTCTCTTAATTACATGCTTTATTTAAGGCAAGCATATCTTACTCCACATGTTTCCACCAGAGCATCACTCTGCTATTTTAGACAAAAAAGGAAGAAGAAAACTAAAAAGCCCTAGTCTTATTTTTTTGGGGGGTCCACCTGTAAAAAGTGTTGAAGGGCATTATCTAGGTCAGGTGAAGGGAAAATCTGCTGTCTGAAAGTAATAAAAAAATAATAATAATAGAGAAGTATCCAAAACAAAACTACGTCACAGAACAAAGTAACCATTGATTTTAACAGTAAATCTGCTGCTACATAAAGCATCCTAACAACATAGCTAATTATTTGTCCTGACGCAAGGTTCTGACTTTCAGGACCTTTGATGCGAGACAGACTGTCAACAACTCTACCTTCAGATGTTCACAGCTGTTGCTTTAAAAACAAGCAGATGGAACTATTTGTGCCTCAGTGAAAAAAGGGAAGGTTTTTTATTACAAAATAGAGGATTCGTAAAGGAATATAAAGAGAACGAAAAATGCTTTTCACATTGCATTAATAAGATGCTAATAGCTCTCTTTAGAAACAGCAGCTAAATAGCATTAATTTACAGGTAATCTCAACTATTTTTGTAGTTCTCAAAAATACCTGCAAGTCTCATCTTTCTTCCTGCCCTTTGGTACCCCTCCATAAACTGGAGCAATGCACTGACTTTGAAAAAGAAGTCCAGCAGGCTCCCCAACTGTTTCTATTTGAATTTCATTTTCCCAGGCCACAGTGAATCACTTTTACATTTATCTTTTTGGCTGGTGCCTCATGGTGTGAAATACATTTGCACTGTACTTTTGAAAGTCACATTCTTTGTGGTTTGCTAGGAACTTTTGATCTATGACACCAACATAGAAGCTGAAGGACTTGATGAGCCTTACTGTCAGGTAGAATATATGGAATGTCAAATACTGATTTGTATGATTATTGCAAAGCTTTTCAAGTTACACACTGATGCATGAGCAGTATTATATCCATTTATTCAGGCTGACGAAATTGCTGCAGGAGAGGAAGAAAGGATACAAGAACTCTGTGTGTCAGTCTAGACAAGGGGAAAATAAAACTATAAACAGTAGATGTAAAATGGAAGACAAAAGGTATTTATTGGATACAAATGGCTTCTCAGCACTAGAAAGATAATAATACTGAGTAACTGAAGACTAGAGAGAGGATGGTATGCACCTTTCTTTGTCTGGGCATCACACAATCATCTTTAGCCCAGTTTGTTCTTCAGCAGGATTTGGCTGCAAGAATCCAAATGCAACTACAGAATGAGAGAGGAACATCAGTGAAATATGAGCACTCTGATAAAGGCATTTTCAACATGCTCTTGGAGGGAATGGATATATCTTTCCTTGCAGGTCATCGCACCACTCAGCTCATGGACATTCTTTTTTTTTTTGGTAACATTTCATGGCTTACAGAAATTTATTTAACTTATAAAAATCATATAAACAAGGCTGTCAGGTACAATGTTTCCTGCTGTTATGCAAGAATACAAATGAAAAGCAAAATGTGCAGGTTATACCTGGAAGCTGTACATAGATACAACAGTACAATATAATCAACTTTGCATAAAAGGTTTTCATCCACTGTAAGAAATGATTGCTTTGACCTGTGGTAATAATAGAATGATTTTAAGGGCCCAGACTATATTCAAAGTCTAAGAAATTGGTAATTAAAAAAATCCAAAAGTTTCTATGCTTAATTTATAGTAAGTGGAGAGAGGGGATTTAGGAGAAGACTTGAGCATGGGTAAGTGATAGCTTATTTAAGGCGATGACCAGGGCATTGTTTCTGCTGCTATGTGAGGTTTTGGGAGTCTTTCATACTACTGGAAAATATCTTAAATTACTAATTAAAATGTGGAAATCATAAAGACAACAAATCATTTTAAAGGAGATTTTTTTAGATTGGTCACCTATCTTGAGAATTACTGATCAAAACTCTCCAGCCCTGGGTGAGACATCAAAGGTGTTATGTTGGACATAACTGAAATAACTTGCATTGTGCATTTAGACTAACTAATATTTAGTCTATTTTACTGCAAAAGTAGGGATTTTGAAATCTGCCATTCCAGCTTGCTGGTGGGCTGATGACTACTATGAGTAAACTCTGGCAAACTCTGTGAGATGGTGGCCTGATACCATTTATTTGTGACCCAAGATTTTAAGAATTCCTTCTGAAAGGACACCAGTGCAGTAACATCTAAATATGTGCTTCATGAATGAGAAATTGGAGTACTTTTTGCATTACAATACCATGCCAAAGCTAATATTGCATAAGTTGACTTTGGTATTCATATGGTATCAGTCAGAAAAAAATCTTGTAATTATATGCTTTTTTGCAATTAGGATGATTTTATTAATTTGGTCATGTTAGGATGTTAAGACTAAAATAGTATGTCTATTTCAAGTACTGATTATAGAAAAGCAAAAATTAATCTTTACTATCTATGCTTCAAAGAAGCAAAGACAGTACAATTACCTGCATTTTCAATTTTTCACCTGGCTCATCTATGAACTCAACAAGTGCAATACTTCTCCATTCAAAGGGATTTAAATTAATCTTGAATGTCCACAAAATAACATTTTTTTAATCTTCTGGTCATGCTCATGTCTTGATAAATTACATTATATCAAAATCCCATGAAATCTGGCATTGTAAAGCTTAAAACGAAAGGCATGCAAGGGCCAAAGAGGTTGTCAAAGTACAAAATAAACAAAATTTTTCTTCTTTTGTACAGCTTCTCCTAATTATTGTTTAAAGCATTGCAGGCCAGTTGCAAAGTAGCAACACTGCTACTGTCTCCAGTACCCTCCACGTTGCTTGTGTTTATAGATTTGAGGTAAGTCATCTCTATCACCTAGGGAGTAAATGACTGTAAAGTGCCTAGGATGCCACCCAAAACTGAATACAATAGAGGTTATTCAATTTCTGAAAGGCAATAGGAGGTCTAGCAGATATTATTGACCAAGGTCATTGATATAGCTGGCCCTTAGCCTGCCTCAACATCCAACTGCTGAATAAAAAGCAGTGGTGGCAGCAGCAGAAGACGCACAGGTTTAGAGCAGCAGAAGCCATGGAAGGAAGCAAAACTAAGAGACAGCAACAGTAAGACAAAGTACATATAAACCTTTAATGAATTAACCTTACAAAAGACAATAGCTTCAAAACATTTGACACGTTTGTACAAAACTATTCCAGCATTGTTAGTTCTCTCTTCTGAAAGAATGCCAGCAAGCCACCCAACGTGTCCCTGGCTATGAGATGCAACTGGTAATCACATCCAAATCATATGTGGACAGAGTAAACTTATTTACAAATACTGTAGACTTTAATACCAGATTAGTGGATGCTGTTGGGGAGCAACTTTATTTTCCAGAAAATAACATGCATCAGAAAATAGTATGCACCCCTAGCTTTATTGCCTTTTCCCCCGACACTTGCCACTAACTTCTCTTCTTATTCCTTTCAGGATGACTTATCTCCTTCTTTTCATGTCTTTGAATAACAGTGCAAGTAGCAGTACAATCTTCCAGTTCTATAGCGTACATCGCAACTGCCCTTGAACATAGGGCTATCAAGGTGCAAAATGATGGCTCATGAGACTATTCTGCAGCCATATTAAAATAAGTGCCACATACCAGAAAATAGCACGCATGTTAAGGGCCAAAATGTAGTTAAAAAGTGCGTGATACTTTCCTGAAAATATGGTACTGATGACATATACAAGCATCTTCAAGATGCCACATTCCCTTGTGAAAGGGATCTTGTCATTTCAGTATGTACGAAGTATGTCTTCAGTTCTCCTTTTCCTTTTACATTTATTATTCCTCTGCAAGTGCTCATGTACCCCAATGTTTGCAGGACATTGTTTGTCTCCTCTGTCACCTGCAACAATACAGTAATACAACCAGTGCTGATAACAGAGCAAAGCAGAATTTTCTAAAACATGAAGAGAACATATGTTCAGAGAAATTATAAGGGTCTTCTCTAATGACTGTAAGGCCTTTCAGGGTCTCAAGTGAGATTTGAGAACTTGGGCTTCCAAATAGTCTGTTGTTGGACGCCCATTCTAATCGCTTACATCAACAATCACATTTGGTGTAACCATTTCTGTACCTAGAACTGCATATAGAAGGCTTCTAGGTACACAAATTGCGTTAGGGATAACATTGTCTTCACATAGTATTCTAAGTTCCAGGAGCTGTTTTTAATTTCAGTAAACCAAAGATTCCCTGTGGTTTTGAAAACGCCACGTGAATGAAGTGATAGTAAGTCATTAGCATCATCTGTCAGAGCTGCTGTTGCCAATTTCTCACATAACTAGCAGTGAATCAAACCAGGCAGTTCTGCCATCTTAGGTGAAAGCCTGCTAGGACAGAGGTTGATCAATAGCATCAGTTGTCTAAAACTGGGTGTGTTTATTGGTGAAGCAAGCAACTGTTTGTAGATGTCATTGCTTTGACATCCCTTCTGTTTTCAGTTTTGATCAACAGTTGTTACCTTCCCCTTTCCATTATTTAGTTCTGAATAGTCTCAATCATAGATTTGGAGTACTCTCAGTCACATACTGTGATCCCAAAGTACTAGGCAGTATACTAGGCAGATAGTTAAAATGGGATCCCTGACTATTGTGAAGTTCGTAAGTTGAATGTCTTTTCTATACCAATATTAAAGATTATTAACCATCAATGTTCACTAAAAGGGAAGTTTCTTGGTTGCTTTATGGATTTAATGATGTACAGCAGTTGTAATTTCCTTTATGTAAAAATAATTAACATCAGGAAGCTGCTTCAGAGATATTTTATCAGTTTAAAAATTCACAGAATATGTGTGATTTCCTTCAAATCTCCCATAACTACTTCTACTGTATTCCTCTGTAAGGTTAAGATGAAGTTTTGATTTTCCTCCCATTATCCCTATAGTTTTCTTTAAATTCTTTACTTTTCTGACCAATGTCTAATTCTTATAAAATGTACAGATACAGCTGGTAGGTAATTTTTTACTGCAGGCATCCTTAGGTCCAAAACACAGACCTATTTAGTGTACAAATAAAAATAATGATTTTTAAGAACCAAACTCAGAGGAGTAAGATAAATACTAGCATAAACACAAGACTTACCTGTATTTTATCTAAGACACCAGTGCTGTCCATCCTGCTGGCCACATTTACTGTATTGCCCCAGATATCATATTGTGGTTTTTGAGCTCCAATTACTCCAGCTATTACAGGTCCATGGTTGATACCTGGAAAACATCAGAACTTGGTATTAAGAACAAAGATCCACTGAGCATGGACACACAGTGCATCTGGTGATGTACCAAGTCAATGAATATGGGAAAGCAGGCATACAAGAATTTATTTGCATTTCTATTTACATTCTCCTCTCTCAATAGTTGATGGTCAAATCAAATTGCTTTTACAGTATTATTTGCCTTTTAAATGTAGCATAAACTAATGCAAATGAGCTGGAAGGATTTGAAGCCTTGTTCTGACAGCTAGATAAACATATGTATTCAAATAACTTGATGGGGCCCTGAGCAACCTGATCTAGTTGGGGATGGCCCTGCTTACTGCATGGAGGTTGGACTGAATGACCTTTAAAGGTCCCTTCTAATCCAATGCATCCTATGATTCTATGATTATTCAAGGAGTAAGAGTAATGAAGTGCTAGCTCTGAAATGCACACTCTTAAGAGTGAAGAAAAACATTAGACCAACCAACCAACAACCTCCTTAGACTTGGTATTTTTTATCTTGCAGTCAGTTTATATCCTGTGTCGCATTTGTAAAAGGAGCTGGTAGGGGAAGAAATCAGGAGGCAAAATCAAAAGCACTATTGTTAAGCAGCATTGAATGTACTATAATTGTAAATATACACACACACACAAACACACACACAAACACACAGACACACTGATGAGCATGGAAGCCAGGTTAGACCTAGTGAGAAAGAACTGGATAAGTGAGCAGTTTGGATTCCTAAAATTGTCTCCAACGGATAATAACTAACTTCTATGAATTTCTTGACAGAAACCATCACTAGGGATATATCTATGCAGCAATACAAAAGTGTGATTGTAGCATGGAGAAGCATCTCAGAGCTGGCTCATCTAGTATGGATCCTATGTAATACGGTCTAGCAAGCACTCTAAGACCACTTGGAAACACTGGAAAAAGTGCCTGTAGCAAGTAAATTTAGAAAAATGAGGAAAACACAAATCCTGAAGGATACCAGATATACCAGATAAATGTTTTCTAAGCACTTGGGATTAAATGCACTAAAGGACTTAGGCCATGCAATATTAACAGCCAAGCAATGGATTTGTCTTTCTGCCTCTGCTGGCTCAACACAACCTTTTTCCCTACAACACAGAAGTGAGGGAAAATAACACACCAAAAAAACCCCAACCCAAACAAAGAAACAAAACCAAAACCCCACCTCCATGTTGAGATAAAGAGTTTAATATAAGTGAGATAATATAATGCACAATTACCTTAGCCTATTGCAGAAAAAGCATAGCAAAATGCAGAAATCAGTAGTAGAAGCCAGCAAACTAAATCCCAAGAGAGCAAGCTACTCCCCCATCCCTCCCCATCCCACTGCCATCCCAGCAGAAGAGACCAACACCACTAAACCCAGAAATGGAAAGCAGCAACTAGAACAGGAAACCTCTCATATTAGAATCTCATCTTCAAGCCCCATAATACTTGGCTTCAGCCAGCACTTTCACTTTGAAGCTGGCATGATGGCAGAATGGTTTTGATTAACAGTAGCAGATTCAGCTCAACTCATGACATTCTCCACCCCTTATTCTATACTATCTGCATTATTCCCAGCAGCAATTATCATTACATGACATACATCATACATCAATCACTGTCCATTGTCACTCAAAATGAGCTCGCTCTGCAGTATACAGAAGACTTCTCACTGCAGATGCTCTGGAGCTCTACTCTGTTCCAGCAGAGTCTGGAGCAGTCCACGAATAGTCCAAATGGTGGGGCTGTGCTTCCACCCCTGGGACAGTCCACTCTAGTGACTCTGTCCACCTTTCCAAGTAAAAGCAAATTGTGGCTTGCATTCTGGTGCTCTGCTTCCAATGGCAATACCTGTCACACCATAATCACAGATGGGTTCCACCCCTTGTAGTTTGATGGCATCAAATTACCATGGGTGCCTGTACCTACTAAAGCTTCATATTCTCATGGGTTCAATTTGCGAAGCCACTGGTTGCGTATAGTCCAATAAACCCAGCTGCCCCTCTCCTTCATCTAGTTGGAGGCAGAGCCCCTCTAATTTTGACTGTAATCACTTCCATCAGTATCAGTTTGCTCTTTTTGGGTGGCTTTCCACTGGAAACTGAAGCAGCATTCTTAAGGGGAGAATTTCCTTGTAATTCACGTACTTGTGCAGCTAGAACTGAAGTGGGTTTTTCATCCCACTACTTCATGTCCTCCCCATGGTCACACAAGTAAAACCACAGGGCACCTCTAAGATTCTCTCCCTCAGACAGGGAGAGACCTGCTCCTCATGCTGAAACATGGGACCATACAGGTGGGGAATAGAAATGTTTTTCTTGAGTTGATGAACCTCCCAGGACAGTTCCTTCACAGCTGAAACACAGGCCTGGACAGAGAAGGAAAGACTTGCCTCACCTTGCTGAGGCCTGCTGCTCATTTCACCCACCATTTGTCCTTGGCCATCTTCCAAAGCCAGAGATAAAGACCAAGCGAGCAGCCCAGGCTCTTTCTCTTGTTCCTGTGATGGCGCTTGTTCATCCCTATCTTTTGCAGGGTGAGTTACTTTCTTTGTATGCTTTTTTTTCTGTACAGGCTCAGCTGGTACTGTCACAGGCTGGTTCTCTTGTGCAGCTGCCATGCCCATTGCTCTGTCTGTAGGCCCAGAGACCTTCTCTTGCCCCTGAGCACTCTGGACAATAGAGCTCAATAGGCATGAGCCAGGCCCCAAGACAACACAGTGACTTCTGTCTTTTGGAAACTTACAGGCCAACAGACTTTTCCCAAATATTCCACCACCTTGCACTTGCTCAGGGGTGAAATTCCAAAACACCGGAGGGGACCACTGCCCTAAGAATTTACTCATACATTCCCATACACTCTGACACTCATAATTAACCAGCATCAGGACAGATCTCTCAGTGATATTCTTGAGAAAAGTCCTATGTTGCTCTGAACAAAACCTGGCATGCCAGTAACAAGCACAGCAATGGCACAGCTCTAAGCCATTCTCCTGAGATAAGAGACATCACCAGAAGGAATATATACAAAATGTCAGCATATTGGCTGTAGCTGCCCCTGGAAAGCAAATGCATCAACACAGTGAACAATGACAGAAAACCAAAACAACTTATATAAAGCTCTCTTAACAAGCCTCAAGCCTTAATTGAACCCTCTTGTTATCTCACTTCTTGTTATCTCAACCCTTTTGTCTCCTGCCAAAATCGACTGTCTTAGTTAAGACAGCTGCTTTTGAGCCTCACGCTGGGTGCCAAATTTGTAGACTGTGGTGGTTTAAGACAACCTTTTCCCTACAACACAGATGTGAGGGAAAGTAACACACAAAAGAAACAAAAAATACTATTCTCCAACTATCCGTTATCATTCCTATTGTGAAGATATTCTCAACTGAATACTGAACCTTTTATAACCTTTATAAGCTCTGTATCAAGTTATGTGGGAGATGAAGTCAAATTAATAAACAATTAATAAATTATTATTCATTTCTTGCCTTATTACCCCTTTTTCGTAACACATACCATTCTCCAGGGAACACAGATCTCCATGCTTGAGCAGCCTCAGACAAAAGCAGGAACCAAATTATGTTCACCAAAGGAGATAAATGTTCTAACCATGAGGCTATGTGGAAAAACGTCAGCCTCTATTCTGTTCTGAAAATAAAGCAGTAACTGTGCAAAACTTGCTGCAGAAGCATATCTGGGTTTGTCTAATAAATCAAGCACCTTAGGTAACAGAAGGAAGTAATGCCCGAGAGAGAATATATATGCTCCCCTCCCTTACTTGACAACATCAGAGTAGACTGTGTACCTCCTAAGGCACAACTAGCATTTCAGGCACTGACAGAAAATTAAAGTTGGAAGCTGAGACCTCCAGTAAGTTGCAACTGTGCTAAGGTTAGATGCTGGCCAAAAAAGGCTTTTGCAAAATGGCATTTTGGGTTTAAATCCTGACAGTGGGGATCAGGTTGGAGGTAAATATTCAAGTATTTATTTGGTTCTAATTGCTATAGATATCAGATGCTTTCATGGTCATGTGGTGGTGGATAGTGGAGAAGAAGTGAAGATGGGAAGTGAAAACTTCAGTGGTGCCTATGTTGAATTAAGATGGCAAAAATGGCACCTTGAGCCCTATGTCCGTTTGTAAATTTAATCTTTCCTCATCTTGTGAAGCAAAGGAGTCTGACTTCTCTGGAATCTATAGCAAGCAAAATCACAAATAGGTATTCTCTTTTTTCACCCAGAAAGTTTGCTTCATGATCCCCACTTTAAAGGAGTCAGTATTGCTTTAATCAGTTTGTAGATTAAGCCTTGACACTCAGCAGTTCTTTATCTGACTGACACTACTGATATGTGTGTTTGTAAGTGTGTGGCATGTCATCTATGGCAAGAACAGAAAGGGTTTTTTGTACAGAAATATCTCTCTAGATGTTTCCTTTAAACCCATCAAATTCTGTAACACTTTGAGAAGGAACTGTACTTCAGATTTGCTTCTGTCATTTTTAAACAAGGAATGCAAAACATACTGGCAAAGGAGTGCTCCAAGGAACACGTATTTCAAATCAGAAGATAGCAGGTTTTGCCAGTGGGTGGCACTGTGAAATAAACATGAGAGCAGTGGAAAGGGAAAAGCAAGTGGCACAGCAAGAAAAAGCAGACAGGAGAATAACTGTTGAAAATCAAATACTTCTGACATGTTTACAGGATTTATGTGTTTCCAATATTTATTTACTGCTTTCATTTCACACTTTCCAAGTTACATATTGCACTGTAAAACTGCTGTGTACTACTCACAGGAAAGAAACATTTTGGAACATATGGTTCTTGACCAGCTCTGAATTTATTTATGTAATCATCCTTTCCTTGGCTTAACTGTAGCTGCCTGTTCCTTAGAAGCTGAAATATAAGGGACACCTCTTTCAAATATAAACAACTAGTCATCTTTGCTTTTATTTGCTAATGACCACAGAATAACAAAGAACTGATGTAACACTGGGAAAGAAAGAGTGCATTTTTATATACTTGTTTTAATTTAGTACATCTGAAATATTTCAAACTTCAGATCTTAGGCTCCAAAACCATTTATATGGTTTTGTAAAGCCCTGTCCAGAGCCTTTTTGTGACCTTGAGCATTGATGAGTGTAACTAATTACCCTGCGCTTGTGGCCAGCAGGAGCAGGGAAGTCATTCTGGCCCTGTATTCAGCACTGGTTAGGCCACACCTTGAGTACTGTGTCCAGTTCTGGGCCCCTCAGTTTAAGAAGGACATTGAGACTCTTGAACATGTCAAGAGAAGGGCAAAGAGGCTGGTGAGAGGCCTTGAGCAAAAGTCCTATAAGGAGAGGCTAAGGGAGCTGGGATTGTTTAGCCTGGAGAAGAGTAGGCTCAGGGGAGACCTTACTGCTGTCTACAACTACCTGAAGGGAGGTTGTAGACAGGTGGGGGTTGATCTCTTCTCCAAGGCAACTAGCACTAGAACAAGAGGACACAGTCTTAAACTGTGCCAGGGAAAGTTTAGGCTTGAGGTGAGGAGAAAGTTCTTCACAGAGAGTTTTTGGATATTGAAATGTGCTGCCCAGGGAGGTGGTGGAGTCACCGTCCCTGGAGGTGTTCAAAAAGATATTGGACATGGCACTTGAAGCCATGGTTTAGTAGTCATGAGGTGTTGAGTGACAGGTTGGACTTGATGATCTTTGAGGCCTTTTCCAACCTATTGATTCTATGATTCTAACTTATGTGGTTTACAACCTCTGGAATAATCATTATAGAGTTACCACACAACAATTCAAAGCCATGGGAACACATTTTTTTAACCATTCTTAGAAATACTGCTCTTTTCTGAGTCCTGCCTTGAAACGCTCCTTGGGACAACAGCAGCTATGTTTAACAGGCAATATCATGAAGGCTGCCTTTAAACACAGTGAAAAAGGAGCTATTTTCATTGCCCTCTCGGTCAGTTACATTAATACTTTAATTAGCTGATACTACATTCTTCCCCTCCTCCATGATAGTCTCACAAAAATCCTCTGATACATACCTACTCGTAACTTGAAGTCATTGAACGAATGCTTGTTTATGACATCCAGTTTTGCCACCAAGGCAAATGCGAACTCCACCATGGTTCCTATGTGCATATATTGTCGTTCAGGTTCCTGAATTTAAACAGCAAAAAAACCCAGAGTGAAATAATTTTCCTTAGCCTTACTTGCAGTGAGACTACAAACAAAATATGCAGAACACCTGAAAGCACTTAAGCCCTTAAGGACATCATAATGCCAGCATACAGCACCAGTGTTTAACAATGTCAACTAGCCTAGGATGCATTGTACCGACACAATCAAGGCAGTGTAAAGATGATAGCTCCAAAACATGACTAATCTAATGTGTTTATTGTCACATTATTGATTAGCCTCTATTGCACAGGCACTCAATATCTATGTGTGTCTAGGATTTGCTCAATAATCTTCTCCAAGTGTTTCTAGTTTATGCCCTTTAATAATAAATAATGATTGTGAGCAGCTCCACAGAGACTCCTTCCTCTCACTATTGCACATCTCAGCATCCTAGTTAATTCTTAAAATCCAGTGATATTCACAGTCTGAAAGAGTTCCTCCACTGATCTTATCTTGTAGATATGAAGCACATCTGAGAACATCTAAGAGACATGAAAATTAATAAAATACAAGAAGAGAGGAAGAAGGCAATCCATCCTTTGTCCCCCAGTTTACAAGCTCAGAGCTTATACTATTTACAAAGGCTATAGACTTAATGCCTCCTCATACATCAACAGTGTAGTCTGATTTACAGGCTCCCACAGCCCAGAGGAGCACCCTGACAAGCGAATAATTTTGTAAGAGATGGACACACTGATCTCTATCAGAAATGACTGAATCTTCGTCATTCTCTCAGAATGAGGACAGATGACAACTTCAGGAGATGATTCATAGAACAGATATATCAGCCTTGGTGGGACACTAGTTGTGCTTACCAGAGCAGCTATTTAGATGAATTAAACTTACTTCCTTTGCAGTTCACTCCTAGACAGACAGTTTCCTGTTCAGATGATGTATTCCAACCCCTTCCTGAGGCACCTAGTTTTCCTTGGATGCTTGGTTTAAGCTGGAAGAAGCTCCCAGCAGTATGCCTAGCAGTCAATGACTGATGCAAAAGGTACTGTGTATATGGATTGAAGGCTGCTGAGTTCTGGTGGATTTCTTTTGCAAATGTGTACTAAATCACCAAAGGAACACTAACACTTGCATCTCTTTATTCATAGTTTGTGAAAACAACTCTAATGATCAATTTCTTCCTGTGCATTCAGTTTTAATTGTGATTGAGAGCTCCTCTATGTCTTCTCATGTGTCTATGGTTCTGCATTTCCTTCAGCCCCTTCACCTTCCTGTATTAAACATCAGAGATAATTTTAAATCATTCTTTCTTTTGTCCTCAGGATCCTCAAGGCCTATAGTCCAGGTGTTAATAGCTTCTGTCTAGAGGGATGGATGTTTGGCAAAAGTACATTAATTCTGAGCAGAGAATGTGTTGAGTCATAATTTCTTTGTTTCTGTCACTAACTTATAGTACTCTAAAGATCATGGCAAAACCCATGTTTTTGCTTAAAAGTTATGAACTGCTTCTCTGAACTTCATTTCTACTGACTGCAGTTCCCCATCCTACCCTGCTAAGTACACCAGCCACAAAGGAACATGCTCTCAATGTTGAGCCTGAGGGTTCTGTAAGTGTTAGTTCTGCTGCATGCTGAAATAAAAGGCTGCATTGTATTCAGACTAGAAGGCCTGTTTTACATTTAGCAAATACAGAGGTGGCATTTTCAAACTACGGTGTGAAGAACAATATTCACAGAGTCTGCTAAACAAAAGTCCAGTACAATACAATTTACATTAATACAAATGATAAAAAAAAAGGCCAGAAGATTATACATAGTTTAATGATCAGAATTTTAGCTTTCATTTGAACCTTTATCTTATTAAGCAGGAACATATTCCTGTACCTGACACTGTTCTTGGTTTGGTGTAGCACTCAGTCCTGTTGCTGCCATGTAAGTGCTTCCAATGGTCTTGATCTTTTCAACTCCACTGAATTTTGGCTTTGACAATAACTGCAAAACAAGGATTCAGATCAGCCGCGCTGTTACTCTAACAGCATTCAGAGCATCAGTTGTTGGAACAGTGTCTTAGTAGACTCAAATGACTTCACAAATATATACAGGACAAAGGATTTAAGGATAGAGGAAACAATGGCTACAGACTCCAAGGAAAGTGAATTTTTGTCTACTAAAATATTGTTTTATTATAAAGGGACTAAATCTATATAATTGAGAATAAATTCCATCTTATTGTACACATCACTCTTAAAAGTCAGTAGATTTTGTACTCACTTAATTTTGAAACGGAGTCATCATGTGAGCCAACAGTCAAGCTTGAAGCAGCTTAGTAAGTAAGGATCTCTTCCATGCCAATGGGACTCAAATATAAGGATTTTAGTTCATATCCCAGATTGTTTTTGATGTTCCAATATTCATCAAATGGGTTTGCTGCTAAAATATCCTCTATAGCTGCAGATCCGCAAACTCAGATTGTGTTCTTTGAGTCCTGACACAATCTTAATGCCCTTTTTTGGTATCTTCATCACTATTAACTTTCTTTAGAACCAATACTGCTCTCTGCAACTGCCTTTTCACAATCCATCTGTAGTCATACTGTATACTTGCACGTAACTTTAGAGAATGGAATATTAAAACTTAATGAATAATTTGAGTTGCTCATGTATCAATGGATCAGTGCTCTGTATAATGAGACCAGCACAGATCAGGTGTAACACAAAGCTGTATCACTTTAGGGGACACAGATTTTTGTACCTCACTTTAGGCTCTAGTACTTAGAAACTGTAATTACTATATGGCATATAATATAACTGCCTTATGAACTGCAGCTGAAGGGCAAAAGTTTCTCTGTCAGACATACTCATAGAATTCCCATTAGAGTGAATCAAAAGCAATTGAGTATGATGTCAGATCAGTATCTGATTTATCTCAAAGAAATCTTTTTCTTTTAATACTCCCTGTAAGTGGTTTCTTTGTGACTAGGCATAAAAAATTTCACTTCTGACAGATCTTCCACTCTCCCTTTCAAGTATGTTTTATTACTGTTGCATACCCTGAGTTATTAAGAACGAAATCAATGATTGTTGTTAGAAGTACATACATCATCGAAGTCAGCAATGATCTCATTTAGCAGCCTGAGACATTCCAAGCCTTCCTTATTTACATCAGATTCTGTGTAAAATTCCTTGAAATCCGGAACAGAGGCAAACATGACACAGACGCAGTCATAAGACTGATGATATAGATCCTGTCAAAAGAAAAAAACCCACCTGTCATTCCCAGCTCTCAATAAAAATTTCCTTATTGAAATGAATTTCCTGGTTCTGAAAAGGGAGACCTTGCAGTGGCTGGAATGCCTTCAGACAGTGATTTGGTATAATATCCAAGCCAATGAGTTCACTGCCAGATTGTTACTAAACTTCAGAGGAGTTGTGGATTTTATGTGTCCTCTTCCCAAAAGATGTTTTCATGAAGAACCAATATTGTGATAACATTTTTCTCCCATCTATTTTATCCATCTCCATAAACACCTGTTCATCAAATTTAGTCCATATAATAATCACATGGTGGGGAGAGGGAACCCTTCTGGCTGGGAGTGCTGGTGGATGAGAAGCTCAGCATGAGCCACTAGTGTGTACTTGCAGCCCAGAAAGCCAATCACATCCTGGGCTGCATCAAGAGAAGCATAACCAGCAGGTCAAAGGAGGTGATTCTCCCCCTCTACTCTGCTCTGGTGAGACCCCACCTGGAGTAATGTGTCCAGTTCTGGAGCCCCTATTACAGGAAGGATCTGGAGGTGCTGGAATGTGTCCAGGGAAGGGCCACGAGGATGATCAGAGGGCTGGAGCACCTCACCTATGAGGATAGACTGAGAGAGTTGGGACTACTCAGTCTGGAGAAGAGAAGGCTCCAAGGAGACCTTATTGTGACCATCCAGTATCTTAAAGGGGCCTACAGGAAAGCTGCTGAGGGACTTTTTAGAGTGTCAGGTAATGATAGGACTAGGTGGAATGGAACAAAAATAGAAATGGGTAAATTCAGATTGGATGTTAGGAAGCAGTTCTTCCCTGTGAGGGTGATGAGACATTGGCACAGGTTGCCCAGGGAGGTGGTGGAAGCCTCATCCCTGGAGGTTTTTAAAGGCCAGGCTGGCTGTACGTCTGAGTAACCTGCTCTAGTGTGATGTGTCCCTGTGCATGGCAGGGGAGTTGGAACTGGATGATTCTTGAGGTCCCTTTCAACCCTAACAATTCTATGATTCTATGACATCAACTGAATTTAGTCAATTTAAGTACCTGGCTGAAGTATTTAGACAGCACAGTCATCCTGTGTGTCCTATATTGTCAGTACAGATGTGCCTATCTGAGAGGTCATTGTAATGCCAGACAGATAGAATCACCACAGTGTTTCTGTCTCTCAGTCAATTATGGAAAAAAGACTAAAGAGGTACTTTTTCCTAACATAGGCACTCAAGGGGAGTGCCTAAAATTATACAGGATGACTCTGACCATAATACATTCAGAAGCTCAAGCCCAAAATGACCTCTATTTGCTCCAGTGTCCCATACTTAAAACCAGGCCCACTCTGTAATACTGCAGTGACATACACTGGCAGCTGTCTTGAGTATGCGTGCACCTAGACTCAGTGCAGGTATATTCAAATTAGCTTGAAATCAGTTATGTAGAGCAGTAGAAAAAGATTAACAGGCTTACTCCTCAAATATTTAGCTTTTGTAGTCTGCATTTTGCCCTTTCAAATTTACCTTAGGCATATATATATCTAAACTGAAGCTACAGTAACATTTATACATAAATTTAATCAAAAGTTGAGATCTGATGTGCTGAGTACTATTCATAGGCAAGTTGGCAGAAAAGGTATAGAGATTACATTCTGTGCTTAATAAATGTTTCTTTCTTTTTCCTCAAGTTACTTTCCACGTAATTTGGTTTCAGTTTTGGTTGAAGGAATTCAGGTCATGCACATGGTGCTGGTTATCAAAAGAGGACTGCATCACAAATACAGGGCCTTAGTAATATCGGAGAGGAAATTCACAGTGTGAGTATTTCTGGCAGAATTTAATTAATGTTCAACACATGGTAAATTACTTACATTTTGGAAATTTGACCTGAAGAAACAAACAAGTTATCTACATGTGTGACAAACTGTGTAAAACCCCCAATTGTTCATATTCCTACCAGCTTGAAAAATCCATTAAGTTAAAGCCAGCCAAATTATAATATTAATACACAATTGCATTGTCCTAAGGATTATGTTTATTAGTAAAAATAAGTTGGTTTAATTTATTAGAGAAGCATTAGATAGAACCTGTTTTATTTGCTTTATTGAATCCTGATGATTTTGCATCCTCGGAATGTAAAATGTGCCAGAGTTTACACTACCGATGAGATACTGCTTTTGTGAAACAGTCAAAATCTAGGCACAGAGGTGATACTGGGACAATGCCATATCTGAAATAGTAAATGGAAACTAATGCCATTTAAAGGATTATGTAAGAATATAATTAAGAAAGTCGTAAGAATACAGGTCTGTTAGGAGCTACAATTGGACCCTTATGGGAAAAGGAGATGGTAGAAGAGTTCACTCTACTAAATCCTAATACAGAAATCAGAAGATAAATAGCATGTTTAAAAGTAGAATAAAAGAAAAATATTTTACATAAGAGAGATATAAATTGATATTTCATTGTTATTCACCCACATAAAAGATAAGAGCTTAGAAGGTTAAAAGCCAGAATGCTTACATGAGTACTGCAAAAATGTATAATTGGCAAGTGTATAAAAGGCATGTGCAGAAGCAAAGTATGCCCTTATATTTACAGGTAAAAGCAAAAGGTTTAATAGCACATCAATCTTCTTTTGCTGAAATACCTAATACAGGATACTTTGAGGGCCCTACAGCTGACTGGACTGCTGATACAATTGCCACTATAAAAACTATCTGTCTTACAGACATTAAATGTGGAGCCCTAATTAGCTATTAGGAACTGCCTTTACTGTCCTCTCTGAAAGCAGAAGTGTTGCTCAGAATAAATAATGGGAACTAGCACAATGCACAGTCATCAGGAAGAGAAATACGACTGAGCAAAAGACAGGAGCAGAGATTCAAAGAAAAGTGCTGTTGTAACACAGGAAGATCACGGTGCTTTATGCTGTTGGCTGTCTACCCAGTACAGGGACACTCAGTCTGAAAGAAAGGGGTGCATGCCTGATTGTTACAATGACAGACATAAATCTTTTCCTGCAACCAGAGTGGTAGTTCCTCTGCTTCATCTCAAAAATAAATGAACATATTGTATGTAAACACTTGTCATATGTTGAAGCTCAGCAACAATCACAGAATCACAGAATGCTTCAGATTAGAAGGGACCCTCAAAGATCATCTTGTCCAACTCCCCTGCAGTAAGCAGAGACATCACCAACTGGATCAGATTGCTCAGGGCCCTATCAAGTTTCATCTTGAATGTCTGCAGGGATGGGGCCAACACATCTCTGGGCAACCTGTTCCAGTATTTCGCTACCCTCATTGTGAAGAAAATCTTCCTTATGTCTAACCTAACTCCACCCTGCTCTGGTTTAAAATCATCGCTTCTTATCCTATTGCTACAAGCCTTTCTAAACAGTCTCTCCCCAGCCTTCCTGTAAGTCTTCAGATATTGACATGCTGCAATAAGGTCTCTCCAGGGCCTTCTCTTCTCCAGGCTGAACAGCCCCAACTGTCAGCCTGTCTTCAAAGGAGAGGTGTTCCAGCCTTATGATTTTTGTGGCTCTCTTCTGCACCCGCTCCATCAGGTCCATGTCCTTCTTTTGTTGAGGGTCTTAGAGGGGGACATAGTTCTCCAGGTGAGGTCTTACCAGTGCAGGGCAGCAGAATCACCACTCTTGATCTGCTGGCCACACAAAGAAATATCCCATTTCTCTCTATTCCTTTCTAATACTGGAGCAATATTCATCCCCAGTGATGTTCCATAGCATAGTACCGGCGTAGAAACAACAACAAATGTCACTGTTTATAACCAGATGAGTAGTAATTGTGTCTGTCATAATAAATGTCAGTGAATTTTAAGGGGGCATTCCCAGCTAGTTTGTTTCGATCATTCGTAATAATAAAGGCTGTGTCAATTTGGTGTCTTAATTTCCATATGAATACTTATCTTGAGACATTACTATCCAAAATGTTTAATCAGAAAATGAAATGCAACACCATTGCAAGAAGGAACAATTTTGCTTCTTCCAACAGAAATACAATTATCCTGTCTTTTGCAATCAGTCCTGTGGTTTTTTTCTCTCTCTTTTTTTCCCTTTGAAAACATCTTAATTTGTGCTGGTTAGCTTTCCTTACTGTCCCCTCTTATTCTCCAGTGCCTGAATATCTCAGGATGGAGGAGGCAAACCAGTCCCATTCTACCTCTTGTAAAGGGCATGGCAGTCAGCTTCTTCAGGGCACGGGGCACAATTTCTTCTCTAAGTAGGATGCTGGCTCCATCCTGTAGCTAATGAAACAAGATTCCTCTTGCTCAGTAATGTACTAGCCAGTTAGCTTGCAGCACAAAAGCTCCTAAACACTTTTTACTAATAGGAGATCTCAATGCTAACAGCATAAAGGAAAAGGCTGCAGAAGCCAGGTGCAGATATATTTCTCACTGGCGCAATTCTTGCTTTTCATTTTATATTTGTTCCTGCCTTACTCAGACTCAATTGAAAAGTACCTTTTTGGTACCCAGCATGCAGAATATAAGCATAAACCCAGTTCTGGAGGTTCTGGTAAAGCAAACAAACCTTTGTTACAGACTGATCTGAAGTAACTTTCTTTTTACCATATCATCATTAATCAATGTGTATTCTGTTATGAAAAGACCTTTGTTGGTCATCTAAAAGTACAGCCTCACTACTTCCAGCCAGCATTCTTCCATTCCTTCTTTCCCTTTGCATTCCTATTGCCTGCCCTTCAGTAGGACACTTTAGTCTTCCCTTTTCTCCATACAGCTGCAAGCATGAAATCCTAAGAGAAGCAGTATTCTGAAACAGACTATTGATCCATTAGATGAATTCTCATCTCTGGTTTGACAGAAAGGAATATACATAAAAAACACGGATGTTTTCAAATAAGAAACACAGACAAATTTCAATTTGATCTAAATATCCACACAAAGAAAACAGAGGCTTGATCTGTCTTAACATATTCTTAGGTGTATAAACATACACATATACAGAATATTTTTTTAAGGTTTAACATTTCCTTGCTGACACTGAAGGACATCTGAAGACAAAACAGATGCTTATATTCCTGACCATTTGTGTTTAAAGATAAATAAAACAAGAACCAACTCAATTTTTTTTAAATGGATGCCATTAAAATAATTTCAAATAATTTTTACTTCAGCTCACATGATAGATTGGAGATTACAGTTTCATGTTTCATTACCATTTCAGTTCTTCACTAAATTTACTAAGGCTCCTTCTAACCTAAGAAACTTAAGGGGTGACAGAATCAATTCAGTTGCCAATATAAAGGTGAGGAGATGGTGTTGCTGTGCTTCAGAACTGAGATGGAATAGCACATGAATGAGAAAGCAATCTCCTGAGAGTTTGCTGTTTTTAATGGCTGAACTAAGAACTGGAGCTGAGCCAACCTGGCTTCTAGAAAAAGTCAGTGGATTCAAAGGAACCACAAAGCAGTTTTCATTCAACATTAGCTATAAAATGAACATTTACAGGTAGTACTGACTAGTACTGCTTAATGCAAACCACAGGCATTGTCCTTTCTGACTTAAGGAGATACAAACTGAATCCCTAAAGTTGACCTCTCCCCTCTTCTGTCAGTTTTGGAACAATTGTTTGCAATGCACAAGTAATTAAAAATACTGCATTTAAGATCTCTAGAACTACTACTCTCTATTGTAAAGCAGTATTAGGAGCAGATCTAATTTCCACCAAAGTGAACAGGGGTGTTTTGGCTGATGTTTCTGGTGCTTGGATTAATTCTGTAAGCAGTGAGCAAACAGAACCTCTTTCCAGAATTAACATCACCACTGTTTCAAAGAAAAGGTTAATTTTCACTCCAGTAAGCAAGGTCTCCAGTCACCAGAAGAAAATTCAGAACCTGGATGAAGCTCCACTCTTATCACAAAGGAAAAAGCATCTGAATGCATTTGATTTAAACATAAATCCATGATGATTCAACCATCCTTTTCTCCCTCCTCACCCTTTTTTACCCACCTTGAAAAGGCAAAGTTCATTGCCAGTTAAGAAAATTTCATATTTTTTACTTCAAGATACTAAGATGCATTCAGTGCTGTACAGCAAACCTTTCAGGTAGGTAAGTGGAAATGAAAGTGACTGTAAATCTATACTCGTGCTGTATGGATCTACTGTTCAAATCAGCATTAAGTGGTATTTCCAGGATATGCTGTTTTCTTACAGAGCACAGTATATACAGAGATGGCTGACCTCATTCTTCAGGTTCCTTGCCAGGAAGTGTTCAGCTACATGGGCTGGAAGCACATTCTCCAGAAGCACCCGGTTTAGGTTCTCCATGGTTTCAATCTCCTCCCGCTCTTTTTTGAACTTGTTCTTCCACAGGAAGTCTAACCTACAGTAATATTCATTCTGTTACAAGAGGACACAGAGGTAAAGAAACAATAGGCATCTTGTCCTGCTGGAGCACAGGTTTAAGAGACAAAATCAGCACAGTACACTACCCCTAGAAGGCCATTATTTGGCCACTTAAGTATGGTTTCAGATCCCACAGAAATCAAATCCCAAGCACATGATATGTGACATACATTTCATAGAATATATAAGTCATTCCCCCAAAAAACGACCATAAAAAGGCCCAGAAGAAAAAAAAGGTTGCAAGGTGCCTTAGATAATGGAAGATTTATTCATTTATTGTCAGGCTTTAGCAGAATTTCAATCTAGAAAACAAACACTGTTACGTAAACAGTTGCCACCTTGCTTTAGTGAGACCTCACCTGGAGTACTGGATCCAGGTCTGAAGCCTTCAATATAAGAAGGACATGGACCTGATGGAGCAGGTCCAGAGGAGGGCCACAAAAATGATCAGGGGGTTGGAGCACCTCTGCTATCAGGACAGGCTGAGGGACCTGGGGTTGTTCAGCCTGGAGAAGAGAAGGCTCTGAGGAGACCTAATAGCAGCCTTCCAGTACCTGAAGGGGGCTACAAGAAGGATGGAGAGAGACTGTTTGCAAAGGCCTGCAGGGACAGGATGAGGGACAATGGCTTCAAACTAGAGCAGAGCAGATTTAGATTGGATGTTACAAAAAAGTTCTTTACTATGAGGGCGGTGGAACACTGGAACAAGTTGCCCAGGGAGATGGTTGAGGCTCCTTCCCTGGAGATATTCAAGGTGAGGCTCGATGAAGCCCTGGGCAACCTGGTCTAGTTGGGGATATCCAAGCTGACTATGGAGAGGTCAGACTAGATGACTTTTGGAGGTCCCTTCTGGCCCAGATGATTCTATGATGCAATGATTTATTTGGTGTAGAATTTAACTTTGAATAATGGTCATTTCAGGAAGACCCTGACTTTTACAGTCTTGTACTTATGTGTTGCAATCAGCCTGGCAAAGGGGACAGTACAAGAAATAAACAGTCTACTGATATAATATTCCTTTGGTTTATCAGCTTATCAGTAACAGCTGGGCCAACCCAGCTTTGGTTTTATTTGGGTGGCATTTTTTTGGAGGTTTATTGTTTGCTTCTTTTCTTTTCTTTTCTTTCCTTTTTTTTTTTTTTTTTATTGTTTCACAATACTTTATCCTACTTTTATTTTTGTTCCACAGTTTTAGTAATTGTTTATTAACATTCCCAACAAAAACAATAACTGGAACTACAGGGAAATGTATAACGTTCTTGGAATATCAGCATTTCATTAAAGAGATGTTGAAAATGAATAAAAATGCATTTTTGCCAATATTTTGTTGCAAATTCTATGACATTATTTCTACAGTAAAGCCTCCACTGGCCTGACTATGTCATTTGAACTGATACAAATCAAGAGATATTTCACTGTAGTCTGTTGGTTTAGTGCTATCATATATACTCAGTGAAGACTATGTTATTAACCAGGAAAACATTATAATGACACTATTATATAAAACCTTCAAAATGATAGCTAGCATTATTAGCAGACAGTAAGCATTCACATCAAAATGAGAGTAGTTCTTCTGATTGAACAGTGGCTGTCATAGCTCCAAATGAGTCACATCCAAAGCTAGAGTTGAAAGTTGAAATGAGATGGTATTAAAATAATTTTGCAAGCTTTAAAATATGTATGTTATACATTTGTACATCTAAGTTCCTCACATAGATGATAAATTCAAATACCACCAGCTCTATTCATGTTAAAAAAAAATTCAATGAAATCCTGGGATATAAAATGATTTGCATAAACTGACATAAGTAAATTGAATGCCTGGCATAAAACTGAAATTACCTATCCATACACTGTTACAACTTTGTATTTATAAGGTGTTAGATAAGCTGAAGTCTTCAAAATACATTTTTCTTCTTTAAGAACTAATATTTAAGATATGATAGTTTATTTACTGCTTTATTAGTTACTGAATTGCATTTAGGCAATCCCTCTCTTCATCCCCATTCAACTGGGGGGACACACTTCCCCTCCTGCTTTTGCATCAGGACAGGCATTTCTCTGACCAGTGGTGAGGAGGTTCACAGAACTAGGCTTGCTGGTAAGCATTTACTTTTTGTTTAGATGAACTTTATGGTTACTCACTGAGGACAGAGAAGCACCAATGCCAGCTTAAGAGAAATGGAAATATTGCCCTTTTCATCAGTGGCTATTTAGCATTGTTGACATAATCAGAAATTGAGAGAAAAGACATATTATTAACTGCAAAATAGAAAAAATACAACAGCACACAGAGATATTACTTGTATATTACCCTCTGTGGAAGAAGGGTGTAAGGAAGAACTTTACTTTGCCTAAGTTGCCAAGATAGCTTAACAGTATTCTGCAATGCTACTCAATGAAAGAAGCAAACAGAAAGTTTAAAAACAAACAAGATGATGGACACTTTGCCATGACATTTTATGAAAGTGTGAAATTCATTATCAGACAGTGTTTGGAATATCAGGAAGATAATAAAGGTTTAACAAAGATCAGACAGTGCAATGGGAAGCAGAGTGACTAATAGCTATTAAACCTTGCTATAGAAATGCCCATTGGCAGAGGGTGGGAAGTACATGTTCCTGGAAGGGCCACTCTATGCAAGTTCACTCACCCCCCTATTATTTTCCCAAGCATCTGCTACCAGTCAGTATCACTAACAGTCACTTAAATGGAAGGTCTTATGCCAAGTATGTATTAAAATTAGTGTATAATATTTCCTAGTTATCATTTAGGCTTTGCTTGAGGGTGTTTTAAAACACCAAGAGTTCATTCTCCTTCCTCAAAGGAGAACAAACTAGCAGAAAAATCAAAGAGAAACAATTGAAGAGCCCCAAACAACTGGTTTCATGACAAGAATCCTGGACCTACAGCTTTGAAAACAAAGACTTTTTCCATTTAAGTTTAAGTTTGTGTGACAGGGAACAACACACACAGAGAGAGCTTTTATACGCAAAACAAACTTTCTTGTTGATGTTACTGAACCCACAATGAAATACTCTCCTTGACCAGTGAAGATAACATTCCTTCTCTCCTTTTTTCTTGATGCTACACCCACTGCATCCATTTGCACCTTGGTTGACTGGGACTAAAGTTTCTCAACTGGTGCAATGAAGTGTTCATCCTTTGCAAGTGGAAGTGCTCTGCTACCATCATAAATGAGGAAAGTCTAACATGGTTCTGGAAGCAAGGCAGATGAAGAATGTAACTTCTTATTCAAGAAGGATGTTTCTCAGTACAGCAAATACTGGAGAAGCTGCCAGATAATTTAAGTTTAAGAAGCTGCAGAGTGTGCTTGGTGATTTAAATGACAGTCATTATGTTTCAGGAATTGTAATATATACGAGTGATTTAAAAACAGTCAGGGATATGATCCTCCCCGAGACTGCAGGCTATCTGGGTACAAGCTGTTCATGAGATCTCATGTGAATTGCCTCTTCCATCTCAGAGCCGTGTCTCATGCACTGGTTCCTGGCACAACAGGCTGGAATTGCAGTTTTTAGCCATGGATAAAGGACAGACCCAAGGATTTAAAGAAAGAACTGTCCTTGGATGTGCCCTCAACTTTGTAGAGAGTAAGATCCCTACATCATGTCTGTACTGAAAAAACAGAACTGGGTGATAAAGGAGTAGCTTCCTGTAGGGTCATAGTTTTAGTGCAACTGTGGCCTCAGCATGTGGTATGCATCTGTGTGCACACTACATTGTTTCTGTGTCTGCATCAAATTGTAGTAACTGTGAAGAAAATAGCTTGTAATTAAGTAACTAGGGAGACAGCAGATGGATGCAGACAGATGGAAGCACTCTGGGAAGCTATGAGACAATATTGGTCATCATGACAAGCAAGTCATAGAATACTATCAGCATAATGTCCACAGTTTCAATGACAGTTATTGGTGAGTCCTAAGGGCATCTTGGAAGCTGATAAAGTAGCTTTTTTAGATGCTTCTCACACTTCTTTGCAAGGATGTGGGGCAGAACAAAATAAAGGTGTTTGTCATAAAAATCTCAAAAATGTTTGAGAAGTTGGCAGGCTGCATGTGAAGTATGGCATTGTGGATGAAGAGAAGTGTGTATCTTACCTGTCTACCCAAAACCAGTAATGTGATGAAGAATATAAACAAAGAAATTGAGCCCATTGTCTTCAGGTCCTTCAGTATTCCTGGCCTATAAAATAAAAACATAAGTAAAGGAAGCCGCTCAGAAGTTAAAAGAATATTACTTTAGCACAAAAATAAGAACACAATTTACAGTACTTTCTGGTATCTACACTAAGACCATTTATGGACTCACTGAATCGTTTAGGTTGGAAAAGACCTTTAAGATCATTGAGCCCAGCTATAAACCTAACACTACTATGTCCACCACTCAGCCACGTCCCTCAGAACCAGTTCTACCTCCAGGGATGGTGATTCAACTAATTCCCTGGGCTGATATGATATGCTTTATTGTTTGATTAAATATTATTATTTCTGCAATGAAGCTTTAACTACTCTACTTTTTTTTGCTACATTTTGAAGCCCAGCACTAAAATGAGGAGGGCATTTGATGTGTATTCTACACAGGCAGATCAAAGAGAGATTTTTTAAAATTTAATAACACTACTTCCATAATGGAGGGCTGGACCACATCCAATGGATGTAACAAAATGGAATCTAAAGCACCTAGTTAAGATGCCTCTTCATCTAAGAATTCCAGGAGGTACAAACCAGAACTTATAGAGACTTTACTAAAAGCTCTGATTTGGGAAAAAGACACCAGAAGTAAAGGGAAACAGATTACACTAGCACTCTCCTGATGATGTCACTGAAAGAAGAACTTTGGTGAGAGATGTAGGAAATAAAATAAATACCAACAAATACAGAGCTTCACTGGCAAAATCAAGGCTGCCAGAAGCACATGCTCAATCTAACCTGTCACATGGTTCTTCAGCTCCTCACAGGTATTCTTTCTGCTTATACAATGGAAACATAAAGACCTGGGTTTGATTATTTAATCTTTAGGTTTAAATGCAAAGAAGACATACATTTCTGGTTAGTTCTGATTCTTTTCCATTGTTGTCTTTGTGTCCTAAAGAACTCAAGTAGTCTAGAGCACAGGTAAAAGGATACTGACACTCTACACTGAACATTCAGTTTTTATCTTGTGGCATATGCACTGCACATTCAACCTATAGAGAAGAGAATCAGCTCTTTGTTTTGAAAATGAAGTTGAAATTACATGTACCCCAAAAATGTTTCGCACATCAATACTTAAGAGTGATAATTATGGTCTTCTATAACATCTACTATAGGAAAGATTCCATCAGTCTCACCGAAAATATAACATAAAAATTTGCAGGCACAGCAAACTGTAGGTCTACTAACTTTTTCAATAGGTAAGACTGCATTTGCAAAGTTTTAAGATCATGTACTAGTTATGAGAAAGCTGATTTTATTTGCCTTGCAGCAAATATACTTTAACAGCTGTAATTATGTTCAGTCTTAGGTGCCTATTAACCTTAATGATGACTTCTTTCTCCTGTTCCCTATTACAAAAATGCAAACTAAACCATACTCTTATTTCTTATTGTATGCGACTGAAACACCTTGACCAAATCTGTTTATTTTATTCTAATGATTTAGCAGTGACATTAAATCATATATTCACAGCAGCATGACAATGATTTTAAATTGTGACTTATAGATTATATAATAGCCAGACATGTAGGAAAAAAAATCTCTTCCATGATACAAGAAGTGTGACAGGTAGTATTTAATTTGTAATAATTTCAGAAGGACTGGAATTATCTACCTACCTTCTAAGAGATGCTGTTGCATACATAAACTTGCTATAGTCATCCAGCATGGACCCATGAGTGTGCAGAAGGATAACATTGTAACCCACCAATGCAATCAACATTATCACCATTTTCAACTCATAATTTATCCTTAGGAAAACGGAACAGGAAATGAGCCCCAATATGCAGCTGTATATAAAATACTGGCACAGAAAATTCAAACGGAAAAGATTTAGAATTTGGCTCTTGAGTAGGAAATCATACCAAATAAAATGCCCCTGCTAGTTAAAAAACAAATTATTACCTGATCATAGAAGCATGGAATCTATCACAACATGCAAAGATTCAAAGTACCTGGGTCAGGTGATTTACAGATAGTAATGACAATGTTGGTATTGGCTAAAATAGACCCTTTTGTTACTAGGCTTCAAATCACCCAAAACTCAGCCAAATCCAGATTATGCCCCTAATTTATGTTTCCAAATTTCCAGCCTTCATCACTTTTGATTATTTACCTGCAGTAGCAAGGAGTGTCTGTATGTGGCATTGAAGCCTACTGCTGGCAGACTGACAGAAGATTTACTTCTGTGCCGCTCTATGTTTGTCACTCATACTTGAGTTGAATAACTACCCTCTAAGGTATTACTCGCATAAGGGTCAAAGTAAAATATATAAAGATCTGAAAACAACAATTGAATTGCTTATATTTGCAGCATTTACAAACGAATGCAATACACACAGTTGCTGTGAACCTTATAAATACATAATTTTACAAACAAATATGGCTAGGGGATGAAGAACACAAATTGATGCAATAACCTTTGGTCAAATCCTCTTGAGTTATAACTACCTAAGAATACATTCAATTGTTTAAAAAAGCCTTTTCTTTCCTATGTCATAAAAAAATAGCAAAAATATGTATGGTTGGAGTCAAATTCCTGGAAAAATATTTTCTCTGGGTACTTTATGTAAATGGATCAGAGCATCAAAAGAAATGCTAAACCAGACATAATACATTCTTACTTTGGTCCTTAGCATATAGCACCTTTGTCAGAGATGCTTCCTGAAAATTACAGTCCTGTATCTCATAAGGAAATTATTCTTTTTGAAACTACAATGCATTCTATTTACAGATATGCTATTTTCAGGCTACCGTTGACTTGTTGATGGTAGTACTTTTAATAGAACCAGAATCATTGTATACTAATTTTTGGAGGATTATGCCAAAACACCCATCAGACAATTATCTGCCATCTTTGCTGTTACTGCAGTGTGCCTGCAGATCTGCTTAAAATAAGAAACAGAAGTAACTGCTGTTCAGAATCACCAAAATTAAAACTTCTCTAATGGCTGCATTCCACAGGGGGTCACACTCTGAATTCAGTGTGACATAAAAGTAAAGTACGTATGCTTTTTTGTAGTTTCAGTGTGATCTCCTGGGATCTCCTAACACCCATCTGTTTGCATGAGAGACCTATGCCTCTTAGTTAATAGACTGTTCCCTGATTTTTAATCTTTCATTCATCAAAACCTCTATTTTCAGAAGTACTAACCTCTTTTAGCTCCCCACTTCCTTCTAATGCAGTTATAGGTGACTGAAAAAGAATTAAGCTTTTGCTGTAGTCTCTGAAACTGGTGGGTGTTTAATTTCAAGCAGATCCAGCACAGTCAATTCAGTATAATTGTTATAAACAAACAAAGAAATGCAAAATGAACTTACCGGTAGGAAAAAACAGTTGTTTTGTATACACCACTGTGTCTGATTACTTGAATTAGGAAAACTTGCATTTGATGAATTAAGAACAGAGGGGAAAGCTGTCACAGCATTATCCAGGAAAAACTGTAGAAAAACAACATATAATCCATTATCTTGTCAGCTGTTTAAGGTCAAAATAGAGAAGAACATTGGAGAGGTGGAGAAAGGCTTGCCAGTAATCATTTAGCTGTGGTATTTCACTGGAAATTGAAATAGAAAAGGGAAAATGACATCACCTGATTACTTGCTCCTGCATGCTCAGACAAACAACTTTGTTAACCTCCATCTGACACTTTCCATTTGAATAAAAGATGAAAGACTTTGTATTATGTTACTTTCATATATCAGAAGTTCACACACATGAGAGGCAATGATGAAATAAATTCAATAGGAATAATTTCTGGGTTTACCTCAATTGATCCCATTTAAATACAGGAAGAATTAAAGAAAGAATTAAAAAGTCTTTACTGAAGTTGATTCACACAGATGTAATCCTTCATGTAATAACCATGATGACAATACTGGTACTAATGTTATTGAAGCATAAGAGTAGAACCAGTATCTCCTGTGACATCAAATTCAGACAGTTTATGTCAAAGATAACCACAGTTATGCAGTACCTTTTGATTCGGTGCTTTCTTAGTGACTTAAATATTTGAGTACAGTAATTCCACTGCTTTGAACCTCACCACATTAGCCTGCAATCAGTGAGCTACACATTCAGGATCAATATCAACAAGACAGATAAATGACAATAACACACCCTACAAAATGTTAATATACTTCTAAAAAAAGTAAAACATTCTTCTCTGATCCTGAAGCTCTCCAGTCACAGAGATGCAGCACAATATCCACATCTACTCTTTCTCACAAGATATGCAGGTTAAATACGTGCAATCTTCCTTAGAGTGTGGGTTACCCTACCTGCACACCACTCCTGTCCTCACAGATGTAGGTATTCTAGTTTTACATGTCCCTGTGCAGCTCTCTATGAATTGTTGATGCAGAAGGCAGTGAGAAAGGACCCCGCAAGTTTACATGCGTCTGTGGATCCCTATTTGTTGCCACCCACAGTGCCACCCCTGCAGTGGCAGAGCAGGCAGCTCACAGTTTCCAGAGGAGAGGTTGCACTTACTGCTCAAGGCAGAGGTGTGATGCTAGACAGGTGACTTACAACAATGTCAAATCAGGTTTTGAGAGTCAGCTGTTTCCACTCCTAGGTCTCTGCCTGTTATGAATTTCCATGCTTCATTTATACTTCCCCCCACACACACTATTTCCTTCTTTGTTTCAAATTCCCTGTGAAGTTCCTTCGTTTGTGTTTAACCCAGCTCATGCTAGAATTCCTCTTTCACGGGAAGAAATGGGCAAATGAGCTCCAGACAGCTTTAAGTATTTAATCCCCCTCCTGCACCCAACTATTTACAGTGTAATAGATGTTATTAACCAGATCATCTGGCAAGGGTGGGCAAAGAGCCCCCATATTTCACTAACAGTGCATTTAGTTTTTTAGAAACATGAAATAATTGTATTTAGTTTCAGAATCCCATCCTATGCATATCCACAGAGCAGAAGATTATATACGCTGAGGAACTCAAACACACATTATATATACTTACATATGCATAGTGTATTTGTATTTATAGCATTTACATTTTGGGTTTGAGGTTTGGACTGGGCATTTCTGATCTATTAAAGTTACCTACATACAGAGAATACTATATAAAATGCAGCATAAATAAACATAGAATGAAAAATAAAAAGGATATGCAAATGTTGTCATCTCCCAGGAGCCAAACAACACTTATTTCTGAATGATGTTTGCACTTGTCTTTCTCGTCTCTCATCAGTTATCTACATCTGCTATCACGCTTTGGAGCTATGTATTGTTCTTCCACATAGTATTTTTTTGTAATAGACAGCTCAGTCCTACTAAGCAGTCACACCTACTCAAATGACTCAAATGAAAGCAATACTTTTTATGAATACCAGCATTTGCCAGTAATATGCAGTGGCAAGCAACTGCCTTGTTCAAAGCTCACAGAAGCATTTTGTGAGAGATGAGAAGTCTGCTGAGGTTTAACAGATACCATCATGGTCTTTGACAGGTATGGACTGATGATCACTTACATGGATTGTGGAGCAAATAGTCACATGATAGCATGACTCCATCTCTCTCTCTACACACTTGAAAGATAACAGAACAGCTGTAAAAATTATTTCAGGATGGTTCAAGCTAAGTGCTTGCTACCTCACCTGCTACTCCAGTGTACCCAGACTGATAACCAATTTAGTAAGTTTCATAAATTCTATCCATAATATGGAATGCATTTGTTATGGGCCCCTGCAAGCACCACTGAAATCACATGACTGCAGCTGTGCATTCCCTTCCAGCACCTAGGCCAGGATAATTTCTAGGCAGTGATGGTCTCTTCTTCTTAAAAAAAAAAAAAAAAAAGCATTAGGCACCCTCTTACAGTATGCTGGCCACTGTAGGGACACATGATTACAGTGTAACTGCAAAGGAGCTTGCCCATTAAAAACATAGCACTGAACAAGGTGATCAACTCTATTGTTAGCTACACCAAAAAGGAATGTGTATTAAATAAACCAAGTTTCTACTCTGAGATTGGAAGCAAGTTTACTGATTTGTCATTATTAAAACAGCAGATCTCAGCCATGACCAAAGGGAGAACAATACAGTGCTAGTACTTAAATAACTGAAGGCAGCTCATGTTCACAGACGTACATTAAACAATGGAGCAGACATACTCGCACCTCTGCCAGTTTTCACATTTCTGGAGACATGTTCCTTCAAAGGAAACCGTTCCATTGCTCAAAATTCACTGGACAAAAGACAGGAAAGCAAGTAACCAAGTTGGTAGCCAGGGCACCTTCCTGGGAGAGTATAGCCCAAAAAACCTCTTGCTGTGCCAAGAACCACTTACGCATTTGATGCAGAAGTAACTCAAAAAAATTGCTCTATCCAGGGCTCCTTCACCATGCCACTTTCACCAGGATCCTGTGAATCCCAGAGGATGCTGAGGCTCAATCACTTGGTGTATCATATTCAGTCATTCATTTAGCTTCCAAGAGTCAACCCTTTGCAGACATGCAGTTAGCTTCCAAGAGTCAACCCTTTGCAGACATGCAGTCCTACTGTCTGAGATTGTCTGGATTGTTCTTTGAAATGTACTTGCTCGTGTTCTGTTTAATGCAGATCAGTTTTGCAGAAACAATCTTCCCCAGCCATTGATGGCTGCCCTACTTTAAATACTCTAATGCTCAGTGAAAGCAGCACTAGTCACCCTTCTCCCTACAGCTAAGTATTTGATACTTATGTCACAGAGCTGTTTTTTGTCTTCCCTCCACTGATCATTACTATATACCTCTCAGATGTGAAGAGTAGATTCAGATGTCTGCTGAAACAGCTAACTTGAAATAAAATCGCACCCCCACTCTTTTCTAATATCCTTTGACCATAAAGACTGTGATTTATTTGACATTTGGGTCTTAATTATGATTTATTAGGTGTGGGATGGTTAGACACTTTTTATCTCCATTCAATCTTAATGGCTACATTTTGCCTTTTTCTACTGAAACAGTTCATGGAAATGAATGCAGTTAATGGACTCTGCTATTAAATACATGTTGCTTGGAGATATAATAATGATACTTCAGAGTCTCTCCCACAATTTGCTATTAATATTAAGGAAATGCAAATTTCACAATCGCATTTAAAGTCATTTTTGCTAGTCAAACTATTAAGGTTTAGTTTCAAGGTGGGAATTGTACTTAAAATGATCATCTCATGAATATCGTGGAACATGATTATTTGTAATACTGCAGTCATTACTGGTAAGGCACAAAGACTTTAAAATAGAGCCTATAAAATTTTACTGTAACATTCAGTCCACATAAAAATGGACTTGAACCAATAAAGAAAACGCTTTTTCTAAAAATGATGTGTTGAACAACTCCTAATGTTTTTTACTAGTTGAAGGCTGACCATGCCTTCTACGCTTTTAAACTTAATAAATAACCATATGGTTGCATGAACTCTAACTAAAAGTACACTTCAAGTCCAAGTAGGGTATTTCTTCCTATACTTTTATAGAGTTCCAAATAAGGAAAAGTCTCATCTGACCTACATTTTACAAGCTATTCTATCTTTATTTTTGTCCCATGGATGTCAAATAATTTTTGCTTGGCTAAAGGTTATGCTCCATAAAGGCATATTGTTTTCAGCTGATGACAAGAAATGATGGAGAATCAACAACTTTTCAGAATACTTTGTTTCCACAATTAACTGCCTTCACTGCTAAAAAGTTAGCTTATTTTCCAGCCACTGCTTCTTTGATTTTTTTCTCTATTACTCTCAAACACCAATTAGCTGAATTTTTAATTCTTGAGCATGCAATAGGTTTTGAGTCTATCTACTATCACTAAAAAAATAAAAAATAGAGAAATAGAGAGCAAGAAAGAAAGGAAAATATATACTTTCCTGAAAAGAAAACTAACAAAACCAAGAGTAGGAGCATTTCATAGAAAAAAATTCAGAGGAGGCTCTACCAGAAATTTCACATTTTCACATTTAGAAGCCCACATTACACATTACATCAATCTCACAAGTTTAGTGCTTACTGTAACAAATGATTGACTAATGATCCTGTGAACTGTTGTGGGAAAACAACATAAAACAGTATTGGTATTATCAGTTTTTAAGTCCATTATGAACCTCAAGTAACAAAAATACTAGCAACTCAAAGAAGCATTAGAGTTGCAATTTCAAAAGCCCTGAAGTGCAAATCTTACTTGTGAAATGTGACTAATATTTATGCATTAATATTGTAATGAAAACATGACTTAAATAAATATTACAATTTTCCTTTTGCAGACACAGAACCGAGCTGGAACATTTTCACAGGTTTACAAATAAATGAATCAAGCTCAGCCCACGGGGCAAAAAAAAAAATAAATGTTTTTTTGTTCCTTATACTATTCATCCCATTAGACATCATCACCTTCAGAACAAACATGAACATTGAGATTCATGCAGATTAATGGCAGATCTCCTCTGCATATGCTACAGTTACAGAAGAATAATAGAATTACATGGAGTTTTTCCCTGTTAGAAAAGAAAATCACAGATTGAAATACCTGAAGTAGTGATAAGCTCTTAAAAACTTGCAGTTCAGTTCAAATGTAAGGTTTTTTTCTTAGAAAAAAAGACAAGCATGTGAAATTCAATAATCTCTACATTATGATCATTTTGCAATCAGCAGAGGAGCATTGCAAATCTGACCCTGTGAGGAGATACTTCATTCTCTGAGCAAAACTCTGCTTTTCTAAGCAATTCGTTGATGAGCAAGAGATTCAAATAATTAAAATCTGGGATTTAACTGTCTAATATTCCTTATAAATTACATTTTTCTTTAATAAGCTTAGCCAAGATCCAAACTTTTGCTGAGAATCCTGTTTACAGAGGTCCCCATTATAGAGTATGTTTTCTGTTACTCTGCTTTATTTTGTCTGGCAAGTATCATCTAGGTTCCTAGCATAGCCATGGGCCATAAATTCAACATCTAAACAAATATTGAACAAAAAAAAAATCTTTTAAAAAATCAAGAAAAAAACACCCCTTTTCCCCTTACCATGTTGAATACAGCCATGGTTAATATTATAGCAGTGGTTGTCAATGTAAGGGTGATTCGTGGCCAAGGACGGTTTGCAATTATTCCAGATGATTTCAGGATCCACAACAATGAAGCTGAAGCTTTCTTGCTACATTGCTAAGTGCAAAGAGTTTAAAGAAAGAGAAAACAAAAATAGCTTTAGTACATTTAATTACTGTAAACAAGGGTAGAATTAAAAAAGGCTCAAGACTGCAGCATTAATCTTGAAACAGTCTACAAAAGTATTCAACTATTACATTCTCGTAAAAGTTACAGATCATGCTTATACATGAACTCAAATGCAAATTCAGTTAAAATATCTGCCACAATATCAATTTGGTTAAATAATTACAATTTGCAAGTATCTTATTAAACATTCAATATATATTACTAATAACAGCAAATACAGTCTTGACAGAGGTGTCATAACATTTAATATCAGTCAAAACCAAGCAAACACGCAACATTCCCCTACCTCAATTGAAAAAGAAGTATTTAGTAGTCTCTAGAAACTTTAAAATGTAAATAATGACTCCAAACAGTCTTTGACAGAGGAACAGTCTTTGACAGAGAAACAGAGGTGTCCTCACCAGAATTAAGGCTGTATACGTAGATACATGACTGGCAGTCTACAAAATAGAGGAGTTTCTGGGTTGTCCTTAATTTTGTTTGGACCCTCATTTGATAACTCATTTTAAATTAAAGGCAACTCAGTAAAACAAATCAACCTTCCCTAAAACTATCTAGAAAACTATCTAGAATTTCATATAACAATTGAGCTTGCAATCTGACACAAAATATTTAATGAATAGGAAATTTTCTTATGTAGTGATAAAAATTAACAATAATAAAACCTGACCCATTTAACCTGCTTCCAAGAACACACTGCAGTAGGCTCCGTTCATACACGCATGGTGCCTTGAGGCACTAGATGCTCACAAAGAATAAACAACAATTTGTGACACATCCAATAAATATTAATTTCCCCCAAAGTTTAACAATGAGGAGATAAGGTTGCCTAGAAGCATTTTGTGCCCTTTCCAAATGTCAAATTCAGCTGTACTGAAGCCACTGTAAAAAAGGCAATGAGATGTTAAGGAACAGAACAGTTCCACAGAAGTTTTTGGTTTTCATTAACTTGTTATCAATATTTATGTAATACTAACAAAGATCAATTTACCTATTGTTTTCATCCCAGCCAAAGCAATCAAGCAGTGATGCAAGCACAGGAAATCTCTGAAAGAACTCAAGCACTGAGAACTATGAAATACAGGCCTCGAATTAATACACTTATCTATTGCTGCAGGTTCTAGAGCTATGACACATGATGCTAAATTACACTACTACCCAGCACATGGGATACAGCTCACATGAAGATGTTTGTTATATGCACATAACTATTTCTTTCCTAATTACAAACTATTTGGACAAAGCTACTATGTATCTAGAACTCTTTCTACATATTCCTTGCTTTTATGACAATGAGTTTTATGTACTGGATTGGACAAATTTTGAGTGAAGTCAGTTTTAGGAGGAAAAGTTTTATTATCCTTCCCACTTTATTAAAGTAAAAATCACAAAACCTGGATTGCTGCTGTTGTTACAGAAGGGGAGTGTTCACCTGGGTGCTGGCAATGTATCTGTGGCAATGAATCACTCAGTTATCTGTCTAGTCTGCCTAAAACCTAATGAGTCAGGGAGCATGGATTTATGGTAAATTAAAACAGTCATGAAATAGTGCCCTAAAGTACTCTTTGCCTTTTTTTACAGCACATCTGTAGCTTCACTAAAACTTCACCTCAATTGTTGTGTGATGTTCTTGGCAGTATAGAAGTAGCTGGAACAGTGTAAATTGGATAAGGGACAAAACTTGCCAGGAACACTGAGCAAGTACAAGGAATATGCAGTGCACATATAGATAAAGCGGTACATTGTGTTCTCATTTCTGAATTACATTACAGAAGGCTATACAGTTCAAGAAAAGTCCTTAAGATAAGAAATTCCATGAAAAGAAGCTAATGATGAAAATAAATTACTTGGCCTAAACAAAAAACATTTTATTATGTATTTTACTGACTTTTAGGTTATCTGACTAAAGGCTAGTCAAATTAAACACTAGGAGCTGGTGATGATTAAAAGGACAATGCCAGGTGTTGGAAATCCATTAGCAAATGGGAGTCCTGATCAGTCAGAAATTAGGAACTAGACCATCAGTTTTGATCATATTTACATGAGCGCTGCTTGTGGTTATGTGGGTGCTGTTAAAAAGCTGCTGTCTCCAGAGGTCTGTGTAGTTGGTTTTTGTGTATGGTATATGCCTGTGTGCCTATTGGGAATATGTGCCTCACCAATGGTGATACCTGGGAAATGCTGCTGACAGTCTCCCATTGATGGGGGTGGTAGAGGAGTATCCAAGTCTTCAATTCCATCAAATTAGGCTCCAGTGGACCAGGAAGCAGTACTCCTCTGAACATTGAACTCCACTGGATCCAACATGCTTGAGCAACTATTCTTTTCAATTTCAGAACTTTAAAAAACTATGCAAACTGATGTCATAAATGATATTTCCATGGTTTTCTACTACTAAGAAGTGTAAACTGATGGTTTCCTCTGCATAGATTAACAACGTGTCCTATGTTAATTCTGAAGATAAAATTAAGTTTCAGATAAAAAATCTCTGTCAAATCTCACTATCTAAATGCATATTTGACAAAACCCTAATTCACAGTAAAAACCTTCAAATAATTGAGTATAAATTCCTTGGAAAACATGAAAGAATACCCTGTTGATCAGTAATTATCTATGTGAACAGATTTGCTGAACTTCATTTCACATTTGAGCAGTCTAGATCCAATCCATATATAGTACAACTGCAACAATTCACTACTGGTGAAAATCTAGTTAACTCCTGGATGCAGAACTGCAGTGGAGGGGTGGTCATTAAATTCAGACTGTTAAATGCAGACATGTTTTGGTGATTCATTAGCTTATGTCAAACACTTTTTCTTGTAAATGTTATGTCTCATTTGTGATGTTTTAAAGAAAATGGAAAATGAGATGAAAGGAACAATGTAATCACTTTAGAAAGTATGCAAGAGCTGGCAAAAGTGGAGCTGGCAAACTATGGTTCAGCGTTTATCATTTACCACCTAGAAATATTAGGTATTTTCAGTATGAAAGGTGACTAATATATTACCTTTTTATTTGAATATGTTAAATCTGATATGACAGCTCAGCATGATAGTGAAAAAGAACTTATTTTGAATATTCAGGTTATTAAAATGTATAGTGTTGTCCTTCCACACACAAACCTTCTCCAGCATTTAACAAAATTAATGCTGTCTTTCTGAGTGAGATCAAGGAACTCATGCGAGAATGAATTGTGACAGTTCTGTTGTGTATGAAAGACAGTGTCTCAAGATCTGTCACACTTTTCTTTCACATACTAGCAGAGGCTGGAAAATCTTAACTGAAGACCTCTTATTTACAACAATGCAGTGAATCACATTTTCTATAGTTCTATTATTGTTCTTCTCATTTTGCATTCAAATGCAGCTTAATATTTTAGTAATAATGCTATTATAAAAATTAAAACAAGAGACGCAAAAAGCCCCCCAATTCAGAATTTTTTCACATGCTCATTTTCACTCAGACTTAGAGAAGACACCAGTGTTCAAATTCAGAGAACAGGCTGATTGACTGGCAGTTATTATACTGACCGAAGCTTGAAGAAGGATGATTTTTGTATAGAGACATAAGCTTATACTTTACATACTTTCTAATGGTCCCATTCTTGATTAAAAGAACCAAAGCACTTACAAAATAGGTATTCTAACAGCAAGCCTGTGAACTTCATGGTGGTACCTGTAAATCTAAGCCAGGCATTTTGAATCACACAAAATGCATCCAGGTGAAGAGTCTACTCAACTTATATTGGATACAACTGGTTAGACAAAAGCTAGACTCCTGAACAAAGAAATAAACAAGAAAAACTGAAGTAGGTATCACATCTTTAATTTTACCATATTTTGCAGTGTCTATTATCCTTCATTAAAAAGGCCATGTGGTTCCCTTCGGTTGTCACATTCAAAGAGCACAGCAGTGCGCTGTATAAATATGCCTTTAGGCACTCAGAGTTCAGCCCTGGTACCTCATGTGCTGCTTTCCTCATTCAGGAAAATGTATAGTTGCTGTGTTATATGCTATTTTAAGGTAAGATATTTTCAGTCCTCCCATCAAAGTTTTCCTGGTTTACAATTTTAAAAGTCACTGGTTTTGGAAAAGAGTAAACCAAAATAACTAGAGGAAAGAGTTCTAAATACTACATTCTCCATTGACCAAGTCTTGGTCTCCAAGATGCTCATTAATTAACTCTAGGGATGTCAGGAAGCACCCTCTGGTTTCTCTTTATCTGGAGGTAATTTACAATCTGATCTTGGGCAAAAAATCTAAAAGCCAGCATTGCCAAATTTAGGAAAAAAAATAAATCAAGATGGTCTCACTCATCAGAAAATATTATAAGGAAAGTTATTGGCACAACAGATGTAAGAAACTTGTTTTCACCAGACTAGGTAACTTCTTCAGTTGGTAACAATTACATGACATGCCATAAACATGTATCACCAGGATTAAGGAGAAGGATTTTTGTTATTGAAAAAAGCACATTTCTAATAGTTCCTGAAGTCTTGAACATAGTACCTAACTCAGTGATGATGGATGCCTGTGCTAGAGACACCAGAACAACTTTTAGGTTTGGCAAGCCTCTTTCATGGACTCTGCTGTAGGTGCCAAAATGCCTCTCTGGGTGCTCCCTGCCTTTCTCCATCAATGTTTTAACCTTAATTTACAGTCAAAACCTTACTATAGAAGAAAGTGAAGGGCCTTGATCTTTCATTCGTGTTTATGTTGTGAAACACTCACATCGAAGGTAAGATTCCAAGTAAAAAATAATTTCCAAGGAGTGCTGGTACTGATACCCTGTTCTCACAGAGCTTTTTAAGTATCTTTTGTATACACAGTCTTTCTGACTGTTAAATAGCAATGGCAACTGCTTTAGAGTAAAATAATGTGAGATAGTGTATTTATACAGTGGTGTGGTATAATGCAACTAATACATTGCGTGCTCTCTTCTGGCAGGGACAGGACCGCTTACATGCTGGTTGCACTTTGTTAGACGTTCTGGCAGCCTCAAATCAGAATATCTTCCTCATCTGTGGAGCCAATTATTTTTCTTTCATTGGTATTGTGTTCTGCTAATTCTATGGCTCAACTGGGTGTTTTAGACAGACTATAAGCATAGACTGTTGAGATGACAGAAAACAAGTATTATTGCTTCTAATCTTCATTATCTGAGGTAACTAGGTTTGCAAGGTGTAAACATATGCATCAAGAATTAATTTCTTATTAACAGAAAATAACTGGCACAAAGAGTATTTGCTTTCAATTCAGTGCACATATGTTGCAGGTAATGCAAAGAAACTTTTGAGACAGTATTTGAATCAGAGTGAAAAGCACAGCTGCTTGAGACTAATACCTTTTTGTCAGGCTACCTCAGCTACTACAGTGATCTTCCCATTATATGCTTAATGTACTTTTTTCCTATTGATTGCATTACATTTTCCAATTTATCATTTAGGTAACCAGATTACAGCTTCCTTACACTCATATCAGGAAGCAAAACACATATAACGGTTACCAGGTCTGAGGCATTTCACACTCCTTCTATGAATATGTCTATACTTCAGGAAGATAAATAGAAGACACGCAGAAAATATTATGAGCTAAAGAAAATAACTTGTCCTCTTTCTGCATGTAATTTAGGAAGGTAACCTCTCATGGAAAATTGGAAAAGAAAAATCAGAATGAATAAAGAAGAAGAGTCAACATTTAAAAATGTGAAAGTATAAGCCAAAAAGGGTCTTTAAGCCCCAAAATACTCATTATCTTAGGATTTTGGGTGATAGATTGGACTTGATGATCTCAAAGGTCTTTTCCAACCTGGTTAATTCTGTGGGTCTGTGATTTTAGTTAGACTACTATGATTGTCTAAAAAAAATCAGACAAATAAAAAATGTACAAGGACAAAAAGTAATTAGAACAGAAAAATATATAAATCTATTCCAAGTCTGAGACATTTTCCAGTTTTAGTTAGCATTGCTGAAGGTTTAATATCTATGGTCAAAGAGCTGTTCCTATGAAATTTGTCAGCTCACCCTGCACTCAGCCTGTTTGTGCAAGACTGGTAGAGGATGACACACTGCAAAGCCATGATCTGGAAGTCTATAACCTCACTATTTGTGCTACCATTCTGCCACATCGCTTGATGGAAAGATTCAGATTCTTATTTAATGGGTGATATATCACTCCATAACAGATTGAGTCAGACCACACTGCCATGCTGCTGAACAGTAAAATCAATTAATGATAAACTCAGAGTGAAAAACTGATAATAAATCTTTTCTTACAATATTGTAATTAAATTCTGTGAGTGCACGTAATTATATCACTGCAGTTTGGCTTTTTCAGTTACCAATGAAATGAAAACCAAAGTTGGGTTTTATGTGACTTATTTGTGCTGGTGACAGCCATTCATAACCAGTGGAAACTGAAGTATTGAGACAAGCACACAATACAGTGACAGCTACATGAATTTATATTTTGCTGTCTTTGCTGGCACTACAGGTTGCACACTATAAATCTTGTAATTGTTGTGTAAATATTGGGCTACTATTGCAAGTTTATGTACAATGTGCAGGTGCTAGGGAGGGGGCTGCAGAAGTAGCCCCTCTGAGGAGCAGCTGGGGAGGCTGCATCATGCTGGACACATCTGGTTACAGTGGGCTCCAGTGGCCCCACCACAGGGCACAGCTGAGCCTCTTGGCCATGGGCAGGCACCTCACCTGGGTAAGAAAGGGCTGAAAATATTGGGCAGAAAGAGGAGGAGGGGATAAAAAGAATAGAGAACATAAGAGGTAATGACAAGTTTGGAGGAAAAGAGGGAGGAGGAGGAAGAGAAGGTACTCCATATTAGAGCAGATGTCAACACTACAGTCCATGGAGGGGTGGTGCTGGAGCAGGTGGATGTTCCTGAAGGAAGTGCAGCCTTTGGAGACCCCATGCTAGACCAGGGGAACATGTGAAATGAAGAAGCAGAAGAGAGAAATGTCTATATAGTGACCACCCTCCACTTCCTTGTGCATCCTGGGCAGAGGTAGAAGAGTTCAGAGTGAAGGAGTGAAGCTGAGTTTGGGAGAGGGATGAGGAATGATGTTTGCTTTAATGTTTGCTTTTGTTTCTCACTACGCAAATCTATTTAGATTCACAAGAAATTCAATTAATGTTCCCCAAAATGAGGCTGCTTTTGCCTATAACAGGAATTGGTGAGTGATCTCCCTGCCTTTAACTCAACCCACAAGCTTTCTCATCCTATTTTCCTCCCCTGTCTCGCTGAGGAGGTAGGAGTGAGCAGCTGGGTGGGTGTCTAGCCCACAGACGAGTTCATCTGTCAGGGTCATTCAGGCCCCAAATACTAGCTTCTCTTTTTGGTACATTTTTTGGAAGATAGATGATTTCAAATACTGTAATTACATGCAATTGTCTGTAGACACACAGGTATATCCATATTTATTATTATTATTTGTTATTCTGCAAAGGAATCCAAAATGTACCCCTTAGGAAAAACAGCTAGGAAGATCCCACACTGTCAAAAAAAGACTCAAACTCAATCAGGATTAGGTCCATAAAGCTTGATTTCTGTTAACACTGACACTAAAGTGTTAAACAGATATTGATGCCTTTTTGATTAAGAATTGCCTTTTTTTCTCCTAGAAAGAAAACATTTAAAGTCATGGGTCAGATGGGCATGATACCAAAACATAACATAGGGTGTCACTATGGATAAAGCTGCAAAGCAATACTTGGATTTTGAAATTATGGAAGAAATCTTAGGGAGAGAACAGGTCGAAGATACTGCCTCTTTTGTTAGCTGCCACCCATCCATCACCTTACAGAACTATGTCTGTGATCATGAAGACAGAGATACATCAACTATGGTCATAACTTACTTGCTGAAAGGTTTATTAGCAGCATAGCTTCTGCATTAGAGCATCAGACCTCATAAAGAAATAGACATAAATAGCTCCTTTTTAAGCTATTTTCCTTAGAGTGTGATATCTTGCGAATCAACACAAGTGCAATAATAGACATCCATTATTGGGAAGTATTTACAGCACATGTAGACATTGGAAAAACAGCACTGAAAATAGGTGCTAGATATTATTGAAGTGGCAGAACTCCTCAACTCAGACTTGGGATATTTGCTTAGCAAACACTTTAAATGCAGAAAAATATGTTTTAATTCCTCCTAAGTTATACTGCAAATAAAAGCCCCAGGACTTTGTGATACCATTTCATTGGTACCACTTTTTCCTAAAGAAAAAAATGCTGGAAATTGGCTTTTCCTTGAAAGTTTGGTTTTGTTTTTCCATTTGTTTTGTTGGTTTGGTTTGGGTTTGGTTTGGTTTTCCATATTTGCTTATTTAATAGTAGTACACGGACACCAGCATTTTACACTCATGCCAATAACAAACAGGAATCAAGTTTATGGTATTATATGACAACTAGGTTTTTGCTGTCAAGTAATAGCACTATCTGTAGGCCTTCAAAAATTTTACATGTTTCAAAATATTGTTGTGTTATATCTCAGATAATTTCTGAGCAGTGGCAGCATCCCTACCTTACTGGAAAGACAGCTGAAATACATATTAATTACATTTTCTTAAAAACACATCCTGGCTAATTGCAAGCCTAACAAGGGAAGAGGGAGAAATTATAAAATCCCACTTCCTCTGTTTCTTGTTTTAACTGCCAGGCCACTTTTTCTTACTGTTTTACTGCATAGTGATATAATTATCTTTCCCATGTGCACATTTGGCTTTTTTATAAAAAATCTTTTTCCACAGGAGCATGTGGAACAATGTAAAGACTGAGAAGAAATGGAGATTAAGTGACAAGTATCCAAATAGTTTTACTTGAAATTACATGCCAAAATGAAATTCCATTAATTTTCTCACAAATCCTGAAATACCTTGTTCTGTATGGAGTAATATGTTGCTTCTACTTGAGAATAACTGAAAGGAGGACAGTAACACTTGTAAATTATATTATGAAATGACAAAAGTTTTCCCCAAATCTTGAATTACATTATATTCTCAAATTCATATTATTGGGTACACTAATAGACATTACAATGCCATCTGGAAAACTCAGCATCAAAACTAGAATTTGTCTAGAAACTCTGTTTAAATGAAATTGTTACTGTGAAATATTTTCTAGATTCAGAAAATGGTTTTGTACACTTAAACAAAGCATTTATGAGTCACCTCCAGTAAGTACAATAGCAAAAATTGTTGAAAAGAATCAATCAAACAATAATGCAAACCTCTCAGAGGTTTCATAGAGAAAAGAGAACAGTAGTCTAGGTACAGACAGTCACTGCAATATCATTTTTTGTGTTTCAGATAAATGAGGACATTTTACAGTACATTTACACAGACAAAACAGAAGCCTGAGCATGCAAGCCTTTGTCACTCAACTGATACTCTGCAAAGGCACAGTGACTTAGCAACATGTGAACAAGTTCATTCAAAAGAAATTTTTCCTTTAATACCTACCAAAAGCTGTCCAGCAAAGCAGATAAACAAAATGAAGGAAAGCAAGAAAAATGCAGCCCCAAATGAAATTCCAAGAATAGATGTTCTAGAACAAAAGGAAAACATGCATTAATTCCTCTGTTACGCATTTGTAGCATGACCTTTCTTTGTACATCACACCAAAATACAAAAAATTGCCACATATAAGTTGCAGCTTCCAAACATCAACCCCACAGAAAAACAATTTCAAACCCTACTAGAATGACAGGGTTTTTCCCCCCCCTGCCACTTCCTCATCTCAGGAATGCTTGAATTGGCTTTACCTCTGACTGTGAGAATCTACAGTCATGTGATGATAATAATTTCCAAAGAAATAAATTAAATGACAGAGTTCATTAACAGCAGCAATGTTGTATTTTGCTTTTACTTTAGAAAGCCTGTGTTAAAGAAGATCCTTATTGCTTTGTTTTTATGCTGTTGATTTTATAATAATTTAAGAGTTTAATAGATATTGGAAATAAACTTGTTAGTAGTGTACATCCCTCCCAAAGGTAGGAAAAGCATTAGCATGAGACAGTGATGTCCAGTTTTCAGTGTCTTGCAGCTAGAATCTGTGGTATCAGTGATTGTGCCTCTCAGACAGTAAGGGCCCTAATATTCTGCTATTTCATGAATAGACAGGGATTAAACACATGTGAAATCTCCGTTTTGTATCAAATTTGACTGGTGGGCCAGTAGAGTCTGAAGTAACAGAGGACAGGATAGGATGGAAAGCTAAACACCATGAACAAAAGAAAAAGAACAACAGATATTAAATGAAAAAAATGAGGAATTTCTAGTCTTCCTGAAATCATTCTTACTCTGTGTTCTAGCTCACCTTCTTTTTGTGTATTAGAAATAGGAAAGTCTAGCTGAAATAGCGGCACTGTGTACTCAATAAACAGAAACTGGGATGCACTAACAATCTGCACATGCATTTATTCCATGAACGTGGAAATCTCTCAATATGAATACCACAGTAGAGAGTAATTGTTCCAACAGACCTCATATGAAAGCTACTTAGCATGGCTGCTTAGGGAAAGATGCAATGAGACCTAATTATACTTAATGAATGTCAAGAGGAGACCAGAAACTTAGTTGTTTAAGCAAGAGAACTAGATGAAGTCTCTCACCTGATCATCTGCTTTTAGTATTAGCTACAGAGTTGACATTTTGACAGAAATAAAAATTATCTCCTTTGAGAACCAGCAAACCTTATCAACCCTTATATGCTACAAGTATTATCATGAGGTTTTAGAATTAGGTTTCATATGCTTTGCTTTTCCCACAAAACTGTAAGAGATGTTTCAAGTTAGTTCTGCCATAAATATACGATTCAGAATGAATATATATTATTAATAAAAGCACGTCTGTTCTTTAGACATGACATGTGAATTGAAATATATGCATTTTAGAAACTATGACACTGAAAAATTAGGAGTAAAACTCTATGAATCAATTTCCTTAGACAAATATTGGAAAACATTTTGATCTATTTTAACAACAGTGTTATAGAAGCTGTTTTCAGGAAAGAACAAAAAAGCATCAACTTCACAAACATATCTGATATATTCAGCCATTAAAAGTATTTTGGAATGTAAATCATGAGCTTGCATTCCAATTGTTCAAGGAAGCTCTCGTATGCTAAGCATTCAGATCTTGGGTTGATGTGAAGAGCTGATAAGAAACAAACAACTGGCAATGCACAACATAAATTAACTTTGAAATAATGATTCTTTTAAAGGTATTTGAAAATTATTGTTACACATTCTCCAAGAATTTCTTATCAAGACTGAGACAGTAATGTGTAAAACTATGGTCTCTGTTCTTAGGAATTTAAAATCTAGTATGCAGCAGAAGAGATGATGGAAAATTACCATAATTAACAGGCTTATTTTTCACATATGCACATACATTTCCATTATATATAACCATTCCTGTATTTCAAACTGTTACTTCTTTCTCTGTTATGAAGCTTACAAAAAAAGGAGGCTGTACACCTTAAGAAATGATTCAGCATAAGAAGAGCCTTATGAATTGTTTGGAGTGCATACTTGTAAAAGAAGAAATGAGGACGTTTGTGAGAGAAACTGGAAAGCAAGGGAAATAAAATTAACATAGCAGAAGGAGAGCTTATGCAAAGAGTACTTAATCATGGGAGTAGCAGGTAAGAATAAAAGGTTTTTGTAGCTTTTTTACATGATAATGATGGGAGGTTGAAGACAGGCAGATGTTGGTCTCTTTTCCCAGGCAGCCAGCACCAGAACAAGAGGACAGTCTCAGACTGCACCAGGGGAGGTTTAGGCTGGATGTTAGGAAGAAGTTCTACACAGAGAGAGTGATTGCCTATTGGAATGGGCTGCCTGGGGAGGTGGTGGAGTCACCATCATTGGAGGTGTTCAGGAGGAGACTTGATAGGGTGCTTGGTGCCATGGTTTAGTTGATTAGGTGGGTTGGATTGGTTGATAGGTTGGACTTGATGATCTCAAAGGCCTCTTCCAACCTGGTCTATTCTATTCTATTCTATTCTATTCTATTCTATTCTATTCTATTCCATTCCATTCCATTCCATTCCATTCCATTCCATTCTATTCTATTTATCGTGTAAAAGAAAACAAGTGAGGAAAAGGAAAAGTGGTGTCTTAGAATCCAGATTTGAGTGGTGAACACAGAATAAAAAAAAAGAGTGGTAAGATTTTTGCTCTTCACACCCCCCTTCTTTTCTGGGAACTGCAGGACTTCTGTTTCAGTTAGGCTTAGCCAGAATAGTTTAATGCAACTCCCAGAAGGAAAGCAGCAGAAGGAAAACATTAGAATGGGAAGCAAGATACTAAAAATTAAGTGCCACCATAAAGAAGCCTCGTTTGAGTCAACAACCAGGATAGAGCCATAACATGTTTATTTTTTGTTTCTGAAACATTACAGAAAAAGTACAGGTCTATATGTCTTTCTGGTAAACAAATCTCAGCTTTACTGTGTAGAGTCACTAAATGCAGTGCATTGACAGATTGGGACAAACCATTTTGTCAAAAGAGAATCTGGGATCACATAAGCCAGCTAACATTTTATCTGCCTCTTCCGATGCTGCAAGCAATGCTGCAACCTCATTTCCAAAATACCTGCCCTCTGCTATGGTGCCCCACCAGGATCCCCAAAAGGACAACCCCTGACAACAGTGTACAGAGGAGCAGAGTTTAAGGAAACAAGAGAGCTTCCTAGGTTTCAGATAGTTCCAAGTCTAAATAAAGGTATGATCTTGCCTATCATTCTCATATCTTTCTGCTTTCATCACTAAATATCTGATTTTTATAGTACATTTTTATTAAGTGGTATTAGATTGATAAAAAATATTGCATTTATACATACTTATGTTTTATTGGTAACATTTTAACTGAAACCCAAAGCTTTATTATAAAGATACTGAAAAATAGAGAAGGGAATGTATTCTTTCTACAAGTCTGTTAAGTTTTAGGCAAATTTAACTTATGGCACATGTCCCTTAATGGCATGTAGAGAATTCCATTAGCTTGCTAAGTAGTTAACTATCATGTTTTGAACTATTTGACTGCAAATTCTCTTGAAGTGACAAAACTGTTAAGGCCTCCTAACCACCTTCCATGGGTAAAACATGATGATTGTTAATTGGCATGACTCAGGAGAAAAGGACACTGTTTCTTGAACACAGCAGCCTCAAAGAGCAAAGACTTGGGAAGAATCTTAAGTGTAGCCCCCCCCAAAATCCCTTAGTTGCATGGCACAAGAAGTAATACCTGTTCAACTAGAATATATTTTCATCAGTTCACCGGTTTGCATTTCGAAGAACAACACTACCAATTATTTCCCCAGATAAAGAATGTAGGGTTGCAGAAAATTCTGTCACTTGGCAAACCAAAAATGCTAGAGAGCCACTGTAGGCCTGTTCCATGGAAATATAATTATGAAGAGTCACTGTCATTTTAATGTCACGGTAAAGACCTACTCCTCATGATACATTTCACTTTAAGATACTGATTCTACCTGATTAAATTTATATTTACCACTTTGAGTAAAGTTTATTATGAACACAACACATCAATTCATTGATCCCAGTAAAATTAAAACATTAATGATTTTTTTCAGCCTTGATATAAATGTCTTATAATCATGGAGATATTAATTAATACTTGCAACTTGCTGTATGCTACTCACCATTAAATATCTCCCAATCTACTTTAAAGCAGCAGGTGATTTGCCTGAATAGAAATCAATGCTACAGATTAATAGAATACTGAATCAATAAACCCCAGTGACAGATATAGTTTCTCTGTCCTCATTAGATCTCCATTTAAAGATCCTGTAGAATTTTTGGAAGAAAACAAAAAGGCTAGACTGAATTTTAACCTAAATTATGATTTATTTTTTATTTATTTATTGCTAGAAAGAAATAACATTTGCAGCACTGGAGTACGTTCAATTTTAAGCTACGTTTGTGAAGACTACACACATGTGGTTTTTCCACTGCCCTTTTTGTGCCCCAATCTTTTAATGAATGTCTAATGTTCTCAATTTTCCAGCAAAGATTCAGATGCCTATAAATACCTTGCCTGTCTTCCATTTTTGCATTCCTTAAATTAATCCACAGCCCCCTTGAAACTGAATGCCATTCCTGTTGTTAATACTTCATTTCACACTCCTGCTTTTACAATTTATTGTGCAGCCCTACAAAAGCACCAAAAGATAATTTACATTTTGGCAATGAAATTGACAAATCATATTTCTTTTGCTCTGATTTTAGAAAGAGGTCATGTAATATCATCATATGATTTTACAAGTTGAAGGACACTTTCCTTAGTTGAATACAGTTCCCTAGAGTTCATTTATTTAAAGTATCTGATATATTTCAATGTTGTTTACAATTGGTTTAAGAGACATAGTAACAATATTGCAGAACAAGCCTCGTACTACATGTATGAGGTGATAAATCTAGCTTCATTTTCATGACTTTAATCAAAACATAAAACCAGATTCAGAAATCCCACTGCTTCAAGGGATTAAGTCTGATTTCTAGTGTATCACAAACCATGAAATTCCCTGAATTAATTCTGGTACAAATCAAAACACAGCATGATCTTCGAAAGTATACTAATTATGCACTGGCTGGCTGGGCCCCAAGAGTGGTGGTCAATGGAGTTAAATCCAGCTGGAGGCCAGTCACAAGTGTGGGGACCACTTCTGTTTAACATCTTTATTGATGATCTTGATAAGGACATAGAGTGTATCATCAGTAAATTCACAGGTGACACCAAGTCAGGTGGGAGTGTTCATCTGCACGAGGGCAGGGAGGCTCTACAGAGGGACTTGGATAGATTGGATTGATGGGCTAATGTTAACAGGATGAGCTTCTACAAGGCCAAGTGTCAGGTCCTGTACTTGGGCCACTACAGCCCCATGAAACGCTACAGGCTTGGGGAAGTGTGGCTGGAAAGCTGTCTGGCAGAAAGGGACCTGGGGGTTCTAATAGCAAAGGGCTGGACATGAGCCAGCAGTGTGCCCAGGTGGCCAGGAAAGCCAATGCATCCTGGCTTGTATTAGAAATGTTATGTCCAACAAGACCAGGGAGGTGATTGTCCTATACTCAGTACTGATGAGGCCACACCTTGAGTATTGTGTCCAGTTTTAGGCACCCCAATACAAGAGAAATGTGGAGGTGCTGGAGTCAGTGCAGAGGAGGGCAACAAAGCTGGTGAAGGGCCTGGAGAATAGATCTTACAAAGAGCGACTGAAGGAGCTGGGGCTATTTAGTGTGAAGAAGAGGAGGCTAAGGAGAGACCTCATCACACTCTACAACTACCTGGAAGGATGTGGAGAGGCTGGTGCTGGTCTCTTCTCACAGATAATTAGTGATAGAACAAGAGGGAATGGCCTCAAGCTGCGACTGGGTAGGCTTAGACCGGATATTAGGAAAAACTTTTTCACAGAAAGAGTGGTCAGGCATTGGAATGTGCTGCCCAAGGAGGTGGTTGACTCACCATCTCTGGATATGTTTGAAGGTCATTTAGATGTGGTGCTTAGGCATATTGTTTAGAGGTGAACTTTGTAGAGTAGGGTCAATGGCTGGACCTGATGGCCCCGGGTGTTTTTTCCAACCTGAATGATTCTATGATTCTATAAAATTATTCACAAGACTTAATTTTATATTTTGAATTAGTAATTCCTGAAGTCAGAATGAACCATGTGCAACATACTGCTGAACTCAGAAGAGTATTCCTTTGCAGCTTGTGTTCTTGTTTTAGAAAGTAGCTGGGAAACCTTTGCAAAGAAATTGCTGTAGCATCTGAATAGTCCATGAAACTTCATACATATTATAAAATAAGTCTGCAGTATGGAAAGTCAATTTATAATTACCTAACAGTTCCTTCTAGCTTTGAATTCAAAGTACTAGAGCACAAACCAAATCAATTAAATGAGGTGAGAAGTACTACTCCTGAAAGCACTGCACAGGAAAAAAGACTGAGTGAAGAAATGCTGTCTCACAGGGAATATACAGTGTTGGCTTTAATAACAAGTGCTATAAACCAAGTATCAACTTTCCACTCCGTAAACAATCAGCAGCAAACTTCAATGTTAAAAAATGTAATAAAATATTATCTAGTGGTACTGTCGTCCAGTTTTCTCAGCCTTGCTATGACATGCAGATAGAAAGATTGCTGATTTATATGCACAAATATAAATCAGCTCATAATATATAAATTCTGATAAAAATAATTATTCCAGCAATAGATTCTAAATAGGTTTTAAAATTAGTTTGTAAAAGAGACATATTATGAATAGTAATGCTCTGTTGTCATGCTGACTAGAGCAGTATTATCACAGTAATATGTTAAATACATTTATTTAATCATAATCCAAATTCTGCAATTCATTTTGTCCCACTTCAACATCCAATTGTCACACTCTTTTTGCATGTAAATTTATTTGAAAAAATTTCTATTACCTTTTTTTTACAGATATTAATTTTAAATGTGAAGAGAAAAACAAAGTTAATGAAGAATTTATACTAATGCTTGGCACCATGCTATTGGCAGTGTTTAGAATTATAAACGAATGTAACATTTGAAATCAGTTGAAATTCTCAATCTTCCCTGTTCAATTTAATTTCCATTAACTGACTGCTGAAATGCAACAATTCCAACTGGTTTTGCTTACACAGTTTCAATTTTACATGAATGAACAAATATACATAGGAATGAATACACATTAAATATCACTTACTTTGGCAGTACCAGAATCTGCACAACAAAAATGCAGAAGAATATGAGACAGGCACAAGTCACATAATACTTAAATGCAGGCAGAGTAGTTGCTCTATACTAGAAGGAGAAAAAAGCAGATGTTAAAAACACAATTTCCAAAGCAGATAAAATATCACCTAACTGAAATTTTGGCTTAAAGACATGGGTATGTATGGGCAGTCGTTAGCAACTTACTATTTACTGTTGTTCAGTGACTGCCACATCTACTCACATAGGCCTAGAGATTATCAGGCTCAGTATTAATTGATTTTCTTCTTGAAGCACAGCTTAAGCAGCCATGCCAAATGCTTTTGTCTTGCTCCTCTGCAGAACAGGACTATCTCAAATTCATGATAAAAAGTTTAATTTAAAGAACCCAAATATACACGTGAAAACAGTTTAAAAAATACTTTCAGTAATTTTGGACTTTTGGCTGCTGTTAATTCCAACCCACTTTTAAATTAATGTCACTGTTCCACACATCTCCAGACATCTCCCAATGAAGTCAGGCAACTCACTCCGTAGGTTAAATAATTATTTTGGTTTATTTCCTTACTATACTTTCAGGTCCTATGGCACCTGAAAAGTTTCTGTTTAAATCAAAAGGTGGCTTCTTCCCGAGTTCTTTAAAATCAAGATTGGACTGGTGAATTATTTAAAGGCATTAAAGAAAGGTATAACAAAGCTGAATCCAAAAAGAACAAGTAGTTCTTTGCCATTCCATAGCATTTTACAATCTCAAAGTGATTAGACTTCTACAGGGAATATCTACACAGCCAAATAACTTAGCTCCCTGATTTTCTCCCAAGTCCTGATTTCCTGATTGTCCAAAGTGCACATAAAATGGTTTTCTCTATGCTCTGAGGCACACCTTTGGCCCACTTGGTGTACCTTCTAAACACTATGTATGAGACCACAACAGGTTAATCTTTTCTCTCTTACACCATTTTCTAAGCAGTCTCAAGAAGCATTGGAACGTTTTTCACCCTAATGCATTTCCAAGGGCATAAACACATGCCTTTGGCATCTGACCATAGGAACACCGGTCTGCTGAGCTGTGAAAGAATCTAAAAATTATTTCAGATGCTTTAAACTGAAAGAAAGCTACAAAAAAAATTAAATATGTACTTGACCACAACATGATACCCACAGGATACTTGTACCAATGCTGTACAGTGTGAAGACAGTATGGTAATACTTCATCACTTATACAGTCAATTATGGGCAAACCTGTCTCTCTCACTTCCCTAAATGACATTAACTGTCCTTCTATCAGCTGTGCTATGCTTTTGAGAATGCAGAAAAAGGCAGTTCTCCAGTCTTCCTGCTGAAACTGTCAGTATGCAGAAATACACTGAAGCTCTAAAAGGCCATAAACCAACAAAAAGGTCTGATATTCTAGGCCACTGGTCATGACACTGAAAGGAGGAATCTTTGATTATGATCATTCCTCAAAGAACTAGAAACAGTATAATTTACTCCATCTCTAGATTCATGTCTCAAGTTTGGTTTATCACATGTATTAGTCATAAGAACATTTAGTGTGTTATATCCAAGACAGCCAGGTATTTTTCTTAAAAAACATTTATAGTATTGATACCCAGGAATGACTGTGAGCATCATGTGCATATGAAGCAAGCTAATGAGCAACTGACACCGTTACAGGACTATCATTACTACAGCTGGAGTCTTTGAGACATGGCAAAATTAAAATAAAAATAAAAATTAAAACCCTTGGAGTTTGATAAATGCCTTTTGAGATGATGGAATTTAGCAATTCTTTGTCCCAGTTACATCAAATTTGGACTATCAAACCTCCTCCCACTTCGGTAAGGCCATGAAAATGCCAAGAAATTCAAATGAACTGCAAATCCTTACAAACAGGAAAGGACTCTCAGACATTACATTCATAAAATGTCTTCTTTAAATGAGCTGAAATATTATTGTAAGGTTTGAGCACTTCTTGCAGGAGAGGTGCTGTGATCATGGCTTTGTGGAACAAAAGCAAGGGATAAAAACCTCACTTAGGAAGAGGCAAAGAAAGAATCAGTTGTGAATTTGCAGTGAAAATAACTTACTTCTTTTTCCAGAGTCTTATTATAGAAAAGAAGTGATATTCTTTGAATGTCTTCAGATTTAAGCCACTGCCTGGAAGAGAAAATGAACATTATAGCTGACATACAAATAAAGCAGTCCTGTCTTTTTATATTACTGAAATGCAGTAAAACAAGAAAACCACTTAAATTCAAGCAAGTTCTTGTGTATTACAATGCATATGGTGAGTTGTACTGACAGGAAAAGAGAAAACTACAAATCCCCTCTCCATTTCGACTTGTTAACATACACATGAAACAAATGCTCAGGTGAACTGTTTTTCCTCTGTATCATTCCTAGGGACAATCAAAGGAGAGTCTTATATAACTCTTACACTGATATTCCAGTCATCCAAAATACTGTAGCATATCCACTGCATAGAACAGAACCTGAGATAAAACCAGTCCTTCTCATGGTACCTTTAAGAAGCACACTGTTGCAATATGCAAAAGTGGTGGATAAATTACACATTATGAACTCCTATTATGAACAAAAATGTACAAAACATTATTAAAAGAGGTGAAGTGTTTTTGCCTTTGAGCTGTATTAGTCTCTTAACCATGACCCTGTACCCTAGAGGTAGATTTTGATGTTTTTACTGGTTATGAAAACTTCTTCCCTGATTAACACTGAGAAATACATAATAGATTAAGTACTTGCATTGAAATTACAAGTGATTTTAAAAGAAGTGAATCTTTACCAAAGCTTGATGTAACTTTTACAAAATGAAATGTTCTAATATCAATGTCTACATTTACTTTAATGGACAGTTGAACAGGAGTGGACTTGGTGGAGTGTAAGCCATTAGCTTTGATTTATGAAATCTAAAGTGTTTGTTTACTTGCCCAGGAGACAGTCCCTGTTCCAGTACAATCAGTTTCATTATAAAGAAGGGCTGAAAACCTATTCAATTCTAGGTATGCTTAATTCAACAACGTGTTTCCCAGTTTGCTCTGCAATGGCTCACATCTGCATCTGATCACAGCTAGAATTCTGAGAAGAAACAGGAATGATAGGTCGTTGTACATACAGGACGATTTTCTTTACATCCAGCTGTACTCTACTGGAGAAAATATTCAGTTTGTGGAAAATTTTTGGTAAACTGTAAAAATTAAGCACAAGCCTTTATCCATTTAGTTATTAAAAGAAAAAAGGGAACAAAAAGGAACCATCTTCTCCAAATTTTTAACTGATTTCCCTTTTTTTCTTATGTTATCTGACAGACAAATTGATTTAATTACCATTACTACACTGCTAAAAAGTTCTGTCTGCAGATCTACTCCCAAAGGCCTAATTTGGTCTGTACACACTTGATTGCATGTGAAGTCAGTAGTGCTATTTAGAGCAAATGCTGCCTCATGCTCTACATTACAGCTCACATCTTCAGGGGGTTTTAGTTCTACTTTAAAGCTCAGAAAAAATTATACTGGTCTGAAACACTGTAGAGTGAAACACTATAACCCATCCAAATGGAATGGGAAATTACATAACAGAGAACACAAAGTCACATGCTTTGGCACAGCAATACAGGCTGAAAACTACTACCTACAGCCTGACTGACTCCCTGATGAGTCTAAAAGCTATTTACTAAGTATCTGCAACTATGTGGGTATAGGCCTACTGGGAAGCAGTTTAAATTCTGAATTCTGCCTGTATCAACAGAGGCATGTGGTTTGATAGGGCTTACACTGATTGACAATGTACAACAGGAATTGCACGCGGAACACAGACGCCACCACGGCTGTTAGACAAAATGGAGGAAAGATCACAGAGAATTTAGTTTAGCTCCCTCTGTAGGTATATATTAAGCTAGCAGATTGCTATTGGTTGGTCACCTGTCCTACAGTAGTCCCCTAACCACAAAGGTTCAGGGTGGCATAGCTAGAGTTACTCATTCCTATCCTCTTCAGGGTGGGGACTTTGCAGCCAGGAATACTTTGTTCAAGCCAAGGGGAAAAGAAATATCTGAGAATGTATGATCACAGTATCACAGTATCACAGTATCACAGTATCACAGTAACTAAGGTTGGAAGAGACCCCAAGGATCATCAAGTCCAACCTGTTCCAACAGACCTCACAACTAGACCATGGCACCAAGTGCCACGTCCAATCTCCCCTTGAACACCTCCAGGGACGGTGACTCCACCACCTCCCTGGGCAGCCCATTCCAATGACAAATGACTCGCTCAGTGAAGAACTTTTTCCTCACCTTGAGTCTAAACCTCCCCTGGCACAGCTTGAGACTGTGTCCCCTTGTTCTGGTGCTGGTTGCCTGGGAGAAGAGACCAACCCCCTCCTGTCTACAACCACCTTTCAGGTAGTTGTAGAGGGCAATGAGGTCACCTCTGATCCTTCTCTTCTCCAGGCTAAACAACCCCAGCTCCCTCAGCCTCTCCTCATAGGGCTTGTACTCAAGGCCTCTCACCAGCCTTGTTGCCCTTCTCTGGACACGTTCAAGTGTCTCGATGTCCTTCCTAAACTGAGGGGCCCAGAACTGGACACAGTACTGGACACAGCAACACCCTACTGGCTAAGGCACTCAGCTGACAGCCTTTGTTTCTCTCTCTTAAACTCGTTTTTGCATATCTTTTGATGTAGTGCTCTAACAGAATGATAATTAATAAACCGGTCATCACTTTCTTCATATGACTTTGCAAGGACCATTGCCAAATACATCTGCTACTCTTAATCGTGCTGTAAGGCCAGTGGGCTGCTTTTTGGATACCAGTTTCATTTTCATTCCAAAAGAAAGAATTGAACCCAGATGCCCTAAACTGCTGACAGTGTGTGTATGTGGCACTCGGCAGTTTTGTGGAAAGATAGCTAACCTAGCTTATGAACCAGCAGCAGGGCAGGGAGGGAGGGAACACAGAGAAAATGCTGCATTGCTTTAAAGACCTGAGTTACCACTTCAATATATACTGCACTATTTTACACTGTGTGAAAACAGTGATTCATTTATACTACTGCTTTGTCTTGGACTAAGGAGATCCAGACTCTGCATTCCCTTGCATACACTAATGTTTAAAAATACCATTTTTCTCATAGCTCTACTTAAAAGTGTGCTTCACAAAACCAAAAGATTTAGGTTCACAACTGCTCCATTAAATTAGTTTATTAGTATTCTTTTCATTTTACAATTGAAAAACTGAGGCACAAAAACCCTTGCAAATGACTTTTAAAAAGTAATCAGTTTTGTATCCTAAATGCAAGAAATCTTCTATATAATTTTTTCTGAGTGCTTAGCATTCACATAGTTAAAATACTATTGATTTACCTTGCTTGCATGGGGAGTCAGCACTTTTGAGAACTTGGGTCCCCAGCTGAATAATACTGTATAAGTGATTCATTCAGCAAATCAATACAGGGAAAGGCAGAGGATCTAGGGTTGGCAGGTGGCATTCAGTCTCTCTGTTATGTAAGATCTTTCCCTATCTTTTTGAAATTCCCCATGTAATTCACAAAATGCTCTGGAACATTTTCATCAACCATTTTTATCACACAAACCTCTTTTATCCCAAAGTTTCTCTGAATTTTATGCACTAATTAGGTAAGCCAGGAATTCTCTAAGATAAACCAACATAAAGTATGGTCATACCACTATTTTAATGTATTTGTACAGATGCTTTACTTTTGACATCAAACTTTTACACACACTTATCAAAGCAAGTGTACATGAGGACATATAAAAACTGCCTATCACATGACGTAACCTCTCTCACTCTATTTTCTCTATGTCCCATAAAATTCTTCTCCGCAAATAATTACTGAAAAATACTTTCCTAGAGCCAGGTATTTTTTTAATCTGGCTATCATATGCAAAAAAACACATGTGAGATTTGAGTATGAGGCCTAATACTTGGCCTAATTTAAGGCTTTATACTAGTCTGAATAACAGAAGCAGGTAGAAAAATACATAATTCATCACAATTATTGTCCATGTTTTTGAAGGGTAATTCTCTTTTTTCATCAGGCAAACATAAGAAACTCGAACACTTATTTTGGACTGGCATTGATTTTACTCTCAGTCTTATCTATTCACCATCAAACAGAGGACATCAATACCACCTCTAGCTCTTTCTAGGACACAGGATCCATAAATGCCATGTTGCCTCCCCCCAGTATGCCGGCAAGCTTAGCCAGTTAAACCAAAGACATTAAACTGTGATTTTAGGGAAAGTTTCTAATTTGGAGATGTTTCTTTGACAACTGTGAAGTATCAAATTTCACATCGCTCTGATTCCTGAGTGAGCTATTGCATAAGTCTCACCTCTCTGCACTCAGAATTCTGAGGAGTTATAACTTTGAGTGTACAGACGTGAAGAGTTACAGATCAAAAATCCTTTTGCCATGAAGATCAAGACAAGCCAAACCCTTTGCCATATCATGTTCGCAGGCTCTGTCTTACCCCACATAGCAGAAAGTGTTGCTGTACAGCCTAACTTCACAATGTGCAGCATTTCTGGTGCCAGTGACACTTGTACTGTTTTCAGACTTCTCTGTGCATATAGCAGTGACAAATAATAAACAATACCCTCTGCTGCAGATTTATGTCAAAGCTGAAGGAAGGAGACAATAAAGGATAAAAACATACTTCTGAGCATTGATTCCATCAATGGCCTGGATCATCCTCTCATTCAGTTCCTCCTCAAATCTTCTTTTCTGTGATTTTGTTCTGAAATGAAAAGTGTGAGAAGTTGCTTTGTGTAAAGCTATTACACTCTTTAAAAACATTACCAATTGGGCACAATAGCAATTCTTTAACATTTATGCTGCAATATATCCTTCAGACATATTGAGCCTCATAAGCTCTTAACAAAAGCAGAGTAAGATAGAGTCTGACATGCACACACATTTAGAATTTAGCTATTAGGGAGCACTTAAAAAACAAACATAAGTGTCATGGGTTGAGTTGAATCTGCTGATGTTTTTCATGCCATGCTGCAGTCACACCAGCCTCAAAAATGAAAGTGCTGGCTGGAAGTTCAGATTGCAGCTTGGGAGGCTTTCTGTTCTGGTTGCTGCTTCTGGGTTCCAGGTGTTTGGGTGCTGGCTCCTTTCTGTAGGGATGGCAGAGAGATGAGTGGGAGTGGGGTAGCACGCTCATTTTGGTTTTCTGGTTTATGCTATTTTTTTCCTGTTTCTTGCATATAACTATGGGGGTTTTTTTCTGTAAGTGGGCTAAGCTAAGATAATTCTGATGTTATGTTATCATTTCATGTTATCTTTTTATGTTAACATTATTCTTTTTCATGTTATTATTTTTCCTGTAAGTAGGCTAAGCTAAGGTAATTATTCATTGTGATTACGATATGTTAAACTCTTATCTCTTTATCTCAACCCCAAGTTTTGTGTGCTGCTTTTCTCACTTCTGTGTTGGAGAGCAGGCAGATTAGCCCTTGTTGTTAACCCATTACAAGAAAACATTTAGTTTGAAAAAAAACAACCCAAGAGAGTTCAGGAAATTCTAGTTAAAACAAAGTCTTCTACAGTGTTATGAATTAATGAAAAAGAATGGGAATATGCTCAAATTCATACATTTCTGTTTCTTGTAGTTAATTTTTAAAATTCCCTGACAGAATTGTAGCAGCACTTGATTGCTGCTAAGTAAGGTGTAAGTATTCTCTACCACAAGTCTGCTAACTCTTCTTTTCTTGATATTTTAAAATTATTTTTAATAAGAAAACTAAGCACCAAGGCTGAAATTAGTTTCAAACATATGTTTTATTTCTCTATTTATAACTCATAACAAAACTGCAATGAAATAAAGGATCTTCTCACTGGACTCAGCATGAACCCATCAGAGGATCATCAGAATGCATTTGTCTTTGTTAACATGCTACTAGAAACATCATCAGTCCTTTTAACAGTTATGCTCTCCTCAAAAATGTCTCTGCCTCTTGAAGGTTTAAATCCAATGTTAACTTTATAATAAGAGTTTTTATTGTAAGAAGTCAACAGTCAGATCTGAAATTTGACTCTCCTCCTTATTTACCAAAATTTTCTCTTTTTTTTAAACTACAAATTGAAGCCTGTCAAAGGTGAGACAGATTTTTTTCAACATCAAGTTTGTGGGTTATTTCCCCCAAACTAATAGCCTTTCAATGGACTCAAATTCATACAGAAGTTATATTAGTGTGCTTACAGTAACTTATACACAATACAACTGATTTTATGCCTATTCAGTGCTATAGCATTGGGTATGAAAGTGTTTACAATTTATTTTTCACATATGAAACTAACTGCCTGGAAGAAATAACTAGAGAGAGAAGGAAGTAAGAAATATTATCTAATCACACTTAAGGAGGAGGTGGAGTCGCCATCACTGGAGGTTTTCAGGAGAAGACTTGATGGGGTGCTTGGTGCTGTGGGTTAGTTGTTTGGGTGGTGTTTGATTGGTTGATGGGTTGGACGCGGTGATCTTGAAGGTCTCTTCCAACCTGATTTATTCTATGTATTCTATGTAATCCACTTGGCACATCCCTACTAACTAGTGAAGTGCTAAGACTGACACAAACTACGAAGCCCACAGTCAAACTTCAAGGCCCACATTTTCATATTCTAATAAAACACTAATTTCCAGCTTTCTCTTCTGGGAATGACTAATTGGCTTACTATGGAAATCAGACTCCAGTAACAGTTTCTAGAAATGCCTTTCATAATATAGTATCAAGACACATAAAAACATTTCTACCTTTTGGATATATTTTGGAGTGGAATTTAGAAACACAAAAGTAGGAACATCTCACAACATTGAGTAATTGCATTATCTGCAATACCACAGTCCAAAGATCCACCTTCTTACTATAAGGCTGTCCAAATGTCAATTTTAAAATCAGAGACTGTTTTTATTAACATCATACATATTCAGTCAAAACTTTAATCTTCACAGTATCACAGTATCACTAAGGTTGGAAGAGACCTCAAAAATCATTGAATCCAACCTGTCACCACAGACCTCATGACTAGAACATGGCACCAAGTGCCCTCCTGAACACCTCCAGGGACGGCGACTCCACCACCTCCCTGGGCAGCCCATTCCAATGATGAATGACTCTCTCTTCTGGCACTTAGCAATATTTTAGGTAATTGCATTGCCCTCCAATAATCTGTGATTTGTGGAAAAGACGTTTACCAACCAGAGCTGGAGCAGGAACTGACGGAATGACTTGTTTCCATAATCAAGAGTTTTTAAAGGGTTTGTTCAAATAATTTGTGTTATTTGTGATGTTACTTATAAATTTGCAAGAAAGACATTATCTGAAGTGTTATCATATCACTAAAATAAAACTAACTATTCCAGGTTTCTGACAGTGCTAAGCTTGTTTTTTAAACAGATGTTGTTCAACCTGTTTCCATTCCTCACCATCTTTCCCTAGTCATTGAAGTACCAACCAGGAGGATGAAAACTTAAAGCTATTGTGATTTTGTAAATACTTTGTGTAGCAGGAGAAGTACAGGAAGACTATGAAATATCTACAGACTTTGAAACAATAAAACACGGTGTAAATACAAATAGATAAACAACATAAATATAATCTCTTTTCGTACATATTATTAACTGTTGCAGCACAAATTATTAACAGCCCTTTCCATCTTCTCTTTTCTGTGCCTCCTCTCAGTTTTCCTGCATATAATTTTTTCCCCACTGAGCTGTTAGGAAAAACAAATAGTAGCTCATCAATGTCCTTATATTAATTTAGAATAATGCCATTTGTTAGCACAAAGTGTATTCGCAATTTGTAACTAATGTGTCTGCCAAATCTATTACTGTAGCGCTTCTCTATGTAAGAGGTATCAGCTGAATAAAACAGTTGGAGTGAGAAATGGCCCTCATTATTTGAAAGCATGATTTGGAGATATATATATATATGAACACATATGAATATATCTGCACTTTATACAGACTATACATGATTTTTGAAAAGTAATTGATTTACCTTTCTCTGCAACGCTGAAAATGATACTGCCCCATGGGAACATCCTAAAAAATGAAAGAAAATACCTTTGAGCTATACTAGACTTCAACAACATTAAGTTGCTTTACAAGTAGTATTGAAAACAGGGTCAAGTAAGGAAAAAAAGTTTTCAATACAAATAATTTCAGCATTAGATTAAAACTGTCTTAAAGAAAAATCTAGCTAAGAGAGAAGGTGGAGTAATCAGGAGATGAACTAGATGAACTGATTTATCATTATAAACACTAAATAACTATTATGACAGTCTGAATTCAAGCATGTTTTGCTTTATTAGAAAGTCACTCCTTCAAAGTCACCACTGTTTTATTGTAGACCGAACTCCTATCAGCTTCAGTAATAAACAATGCTAAGTGCTTTTGAAAAAAACCTCCAGACACAAGCGGGGACTGTCGGTAAAGAGCACACCACAATCCACATTTTGATGCACTGTGTCTACTGAACAAGAAGGGCTGGGTGGCTCAGTCCTATGTCCTCATATATAACAGAAGAAAAAAACTGAATGCCAGTGTTGAAAACTATTAGAATTCACCTGTATGTTTGTACTTTTTGGAATAGAAGGTAATGTAATGCACAAGCTGTGGATGAACAGCATCTTGGTAACACAAGTAAAAGAGTGCTAGTAAAACTAAAAAAAAAAGTCTTTTCTGTTCATTGTAAGAGATGTAACATTGCACTACAATACTTGAAACTTAGGCCACAAACCACAGCTGTTGAGTGGATTGTACCCCTTCAAAAGCAGATGTTACAGTGAGCATAGATTTGGTTCCCAGAGAATTCTTCTAATAATACCATGTCAGGTAATACAAGGATATTCCAGGTTCACAGCCTTTGCTCCAGGTTTGGCTGTGTTCCAAATGGAGAATGTGGCTAAATAGCCAATTAATCTCAGGGAATGTCTCTGGATCATAAGTGTTCCTTCCCAAAGGCATCTTTCCACAAGGTGACCAGCAGCCACTATATATGCTGTGACTGGGGCTCAAGCTTATTAGTCTATTTTAGTAAGTATGTTGGTCTCATTATAATTCAGAGATGCACTTATAGCAAGACATGGCTCCTTACAGTCTAATCTACAGCTCACATGCTAATAGAAAAGCTCCCAGCAACTTCACTGCTTCTATTAGGAATAACCAGGTATTTAGCAGTGAGCACCTTTTTCCTTTCAAATATTTCTAAATTGTATGAAATTACATAAGTAGGCCCCTACTGTTGTGCTAATCTTGCCGTTTTCAGTGGTCATGCTGTCCCTGTGGTGCAAGTGTGCAAATGGCTTGGCTGCTCCCCAAGATTCCAGGTACCGGGTCATGCGGACAGAAGCTCTCATTTTGGCCCCATCAAGAGTATGTCGAGGTCTAATGTGGAGTTGAGGGCTTCGCTTCTCTCCCTGGTTGACAGAGAATAAGAAGTCATATCAGCCTTGGTGTTCATTACCTTTTGAAGCAGTAATGCATCATCCAGTACCAAATATCTGCATGCTTAGGAGCTTGAAAAATGAAGAGATACTAAGAGCCTGCAGTTCTTAACGATATTGCTGGGAAATATTAGAGGCTTATTTCTAAAGAGCAGAAAAGATTTGCAATGCAAACATTATGTATTTGTAGGCAGCAGTAAGAACTGATCAATATCTTATGGTAGTAGATTATTCAATGAAGAGGTTAGTGGTCCTGCTCAAAACCAACTATGACTGGCCACAAAATAAAAGTACTACTAACCTTAGGATTGATTACAAAGTAAGTCTTAACATTATGCTCTTTCAGGTAAGGGTCCCTCACATCTCCGTCCCCGTCTTCCACTTTGTAAGCTCCATTCAAATGTGCCAAGGTGACTGAAGTGATGTGAACACGGCTGAAATTATATTTTAAAGCAGTGACAAATCACAAAAAGTAATCAAATGCATAATCTGAACCTGATCAGCTTTTTTTACTTGCTTTTGGATATATATTTTTATATGCTGCTCACTTCATTTACAGCCTTTTAAATCTTATTTTTGGAAGTTGCAATGGGCATAAAACTAAAGGTCTCCACCCACCCCCCAAAAAAAACTCTTTAAATCACAGGAAAAACTGAGTGCCTGGTTTGTGGTTTTTTAAGATGGCACAAAGAATTACTTCAGGCTTCTCCATGAAGGCTGATGCTGAAGACATGGTACTTATGCATTTCTCCACGGTATAAAAATCCATGTATCGAAAGGTTAACAGAGTAGCCTCTTACCCTGGCACCCCTCCAGCTTCCATGTGATTTGCCAGAGTAACATCATGTGACCACACATCATATTGCCACTTCTGTAGCCCAATAACACCACAAAGCACATTCCCAGAGTGCACTCCTACGCGCATATTAATATCAACTCCAGTTGCATCTCTCACTTTCCTGTAGTTGAGAAGAAAAGCTGTGTTAATAAATGTAATAGGGCCTTTGTTGTTTTTTCAATTTACCAGTCAAATTAGCAGTAACAATGGTGACAGCATTTGTTCCTTTTTAGCATTACCTCCATTACTTTAATGCTGGGATTATTTTATATATATGTATTACATTTACTATTATCCATACTTTCAACTATTTGTAGTAAATATTAATTCTCAACTCCATCTCTGAAGTCTCTTCTGTGATTTGAAATTATCTGAAAGGGCTTTGCTAAGTAGTGGAAATGTTCAGTCTCATGGTAGAATATAGGGATGGGTTTTGTTCTACAGGCGGCCTCTGGTACAGGCTTTTAATGAAGCAACAGTCCAATAAATGTATTTTAGAGATCTGGAATTACTGTTATGGTGCCCTAGATGATCCTGCTTTGGCAGGGGGGTGGACTAAATGATCTCTAGAGGTCCCTTGCTGAAGTTGAAGTAAGCAACATCCACTGTTGTTCCTTTACTACCCTGCTAGTCACACCATCATAGAAGGCTATCAGATTGGTCCAATATGATTTCCTTTGTGAAACCACGATGACTATTCCTGATAATCTTCTTTTCTTCCATGTGCTTAGAGATGACCTCCAGAATGAGCTGTTCCATCACCTTCCCAGGGAGGAAAGTGAGGCTGACTGTGGTTTTTTTGGGTCCTCCTTCTTGCCCTTTTTAAAGACTGGGGTGACACTGGCTTTCCTCCAGTCCTCAGGCACATCTCTGGTCAAAACACTCATCAGGACTGTATTTTTTCCATTGCAGCCTGAAACTTGAGTTTGTAAGGATTGTGTTTTTCACAGGTATAGTTACCTTGCAGTAGTCATTGTAATTTTACTGTGCGCAAGCAAGATTTCAGGAAGGCATCTGCTCTGTTTATCTGAGCTTTATTCACTGGTAATTCTGGACTAATGTATTAACGAATCACCTAATCTTGTCTTGCATGCTTTACCACATTCAGTAAGCCTTAAGCACTCAGTTCCCTGCAAATTGCCAGCTTTAAAAATATAATTCCTGAAGGAATGAAATCATACCTAAAAAAAATTTTATTTTTGTCTAGCTTTCAAACTGGTACAGTCATCTCATTTAACAGGTTCTTTCACTTTCCTCTGAAATGGAACTAATTTCATGCTTTCAAATCACAGATAGTCTTTGAAAATCTGTATCTGAGAAACACTTAAATTAGGAAATCACCAGACAGACAGGGGGGTGGAGTTTGGGCTGAAGGAAAAGAGCACATATATCCATACACAAACATATTTTGCCTTAACAGATATACTCTAGTTTCAAAGCACAGGTGGCATTGGCATCTATGGCTTTTATAAGGTGAGCATCCCCATTCAGGGCACATAGGCTGCAGATTGTCAGAAATACTGGCTTTGTTTCAACATAGAGCAGAGAAGCAAAGCAATTAATCAATGAGACTACCAACATGTTTAAACAGAAACAATCCAAAATGTAGTGAGGCTGAATTGCTCAAAATGCAGCTACACATAACTACTAGGAAACAAGACTGAGTAAGTCTTTGTACTACAGATCATGTGACAGTTTGGTAGAATTCCGCCTTTTAACTTCAAAGAGAACTCTATCTGGAACTATATTCAGATAGAAAAACTTATAGAGAACTGCTAATTTAATTGGCAAACTGGTTTAGTAACTTCCACACTGCTACTTGCACCCCAGTAGCAAAAACTCATCTATAACAAAAAAAGATATTTTAGACTGTGTAAGTCAAACATATTGAGTGGACACACTTCCACCAGCAAGAGTATCACTATTTCTAGTTTTACAGGCCACAGAAGTATTTCAGGAGGTGCTTCTACACAAAGATACAGCATACGGAGTTAATTAATAATGAGTGATTTTCATTCATCTGCAAGCTGCAACACTGACATAATACTTTGAAAGCATTTGAAACCACGGGATACAGATTCCCTACTTCTTACAGAGATGTAATAATCAGCATCCTTCTACAGGAGCGTTGTGGATTCTGTTTATAGTAATAAAATCAGATCTGAATGTGCATGTAACTAAAAGATAATTTTCTAGACTACAAGGCTGCTCTGACCAAGAAGGAACTATCAATCAGCATTAAAAATGAACATATTTGATAGCAGCTTGAGCAGAAAGTTATTTCAAAGAAAACTGGGACATTCTGAAGTTTGAGGAACTGACAGATTGTAAGGCACAAAAAATGTCTATAAAATACAGCAACTTGATTCCTGTACAGAGGTTTGTTTTACAAAGGATCCCTAAAACAAAGAGATCAAAATCCTAGTTTCCACACATACTACAGCTTTTGTGTTAATGTGTCAAAAGGAAAAGAACCAAATTTGCATTAATCAACCTACCCATACAGCAATTACTCAAATCAAATCACAAGATCAGGCAGTTGCAAGTGTTGCAACTATCTTGTGGTTACAATTGCATACGAGTACATTATTTAAGGATTAGAGGAATCACTTTTGTATGCCTGTTTCATTAACCATTGAGACCACACCATTTAACATAACTATCCATTTCATGATGAGGTGCACACCACACCGGTACCTCACAAGGGTTAGGTAGTTTCTTCATTTGCTACCTGGAGAGCGGTAAATGTGATTTGGACAAAACCATCCAAACTGTAACGGAAACTTCCAGAGTCAAAGCCTACCAAGCTTTAAACACAGAGTCCAACTGTTTAAAAAAAATAATCAAAGAGGTGACTAACAAATATCCAGGCCTCCACATGATATATATTTTTGCCAAGTACAGATCACCTAGATATACTGAAATTTTAGTAAAAAAAACCCTAGATTTTCTACAGAATAGTTATTTGTGCCATTAATAATAATTGCTGTAAGTAGCCAGTTACAGTATTTTAACTCCTAAAAGCTAAAAAGAACTTCAGGTGTTAATTACAGAAAATAATCTATCTGACTTTGGTTAAAAAAAAAAAAAAAGGTGAAAAGTTTCTTAACTGTCCTTTGCCTACAAAATGTTTCTTAAATAAACTGACAGAACAAGCCCCTTTAACAAATAAACTGAGTTGAAGTTTCTAGATAGGCAAGTTTAAGAGCCTTCAGCATGATGTGTAACCTTCAAACTAGTACCCTCATACTGAAATGCATCCAGCTTTGGTGGCAGAATTTATCCAGGGCAGGCAGCTTACAAAAGAGTTATTTTTGCTCTGCATTGGGAGTTCAGATAGCAGTCAGGCGAAGAGATGAAAGGGAGTAAAGCTACCCTTTCCCAAGACCGCTTTGAACTTCCATCATCTTCAGAACTGCTACAGTTGCCTATAATCCATTCACAATCTACTCTTCAGTAATACGTTAGAGCATTCCTCATTCTTCGTAGCTATATCCTCAGAGGCCTTACAGGGGTTAACTGGTCAGATACAACCATATTTCTTTTTCCTCTTTCACAATTTTATCAAGCCTCCTGTTAGTACTTGAGTTACCTGAAATAAGTTACAACTGCTATTTAAAAGCAGTCACAGTAAGATTCTCAAGTACTCTGTTCTGTTTTCTGTTTCAAAGACAGAAAAAGCACAATGACTATGGGAAAGAAATGAGACAAATACAGGAACCCACAAATACATAATACTGCTGCCAAGTATAAAATTCTCCAGAGTGCATTCATGTGCTAATTACCAAAACTTCTTAGAAAATCATCTAAAAAGAAATTAACGAGAAGTTGAAACTAAACCTAAACATGGGGTCTAGTAAGACAGGCTTAATTAATCGCTTATTTAAAACGTGGCAAGGAGGCCTCTCAGCCCAGGAATTTGTAAGCCATTAGGAATGTCTTTGATAGACAAGCTCAGTAGCTCAAGGCCTCAGGGCTTGAGGCATCTTAATTGTGGAGGGGCAACTGCTGCTGCAGCAAACTCCAAACTCAGTAAGAACCAGAAGCTCTGGCCTCTCAAAATGTGTTATGAGTGGTGGGTGGCAGCATCATAACTGCAAACAAAGCTTCCTTGTCCTAAGTGATGTCTATTGGGATATTCAGCATTTCATAATCACAGAATAATTGAAGTCAGAAGGGGCATTTGCCTAGTCCAACTCCTGCTCAAAACAAGACCAGCTAGGAAAGGTTGCTTAGGGATGTACCAGTTAGATTTTTAGTATCTCCAAGGATGGAGATTCCACAACCTCCCTGGGCAACCTATGTTCAGCATTCAGTTACCCTCACAATGAAAAAAAGTGACTCCTGACGTTCAGAGGGAGCCTCCTGTATTTTAGGTTGTGCCCATCATCCCTGGTCTCATCACTGGGCACCACCAAAGACCCTCACTCCATCTTCTTTGCAGTGTCCCTTCAGGTACTTAAAAACATGGATGAGATTTTTTTCCTCCCTCAGCTTTCTCTTCTCCAGGTTGAAGAGTCCAAGCCCTCTCAGCCTTTCCTTATACAAGCAATGATCCAGGCCCTTAATAATCTTTATGGTGAAGTGACAAGATAGTCTGGCACAACCCAACATCTTAAAACATTTCTTTCCTGAGGCTGAGATCCAGATTACTATTCTGGACCTTGTAGTGAAACACACTGCAGGTCTGAATGTTTCAACCAGCAATCACAGCTATATATAGGAAAGAGACAGAACTTATGTAGTTGAATATTTAATAAACAGTTAGCACTTACTTAATGGCTTCACACATGTCCAGTCCCATTTTCACACAATTCTTGGCATGATTTTGAAGAGATATAGGTAGCCCAGAAACACAGTAGTAGCAGTCACCTAGAATTTTAATTCTCATACATTCATTTTCCTGGAGGAAAAGGTAAGATGAGATGGTCACTTTCAATTTGAATTACACAAATGAGGTATTACTGCTACAAAGATTGACTTATATCATATTAGAAAAATCATTCTATTTGAGCTTCTTTCTGTAGATAAGGACTTGGCTTGCTAAAAGAGAAGTGCGGTCAGCAATTTTTATAGAGATGATTCCTTCACACTTCAGATTACAGAACTAAGCCCAAGTATCATGTCTGAAATCTAAATAAAATATTTTTGTTTGATATATGAAAGCAAAAGACCTAGACTTCCATATTTGCATCTTTGAAGATGTACTGTGCAATACTTTCTGCAACTAGTAATTATAATCTTATTTCTATCTTTTGTACTCTAAGACAATGTAAATTACTTTCTTTAACCAACATTAGACAATAGTTTCTGAAATAATAGAAAACACACAAGACTTTTTATCTGCTTTAGTGTTTCTGATTTCACCTGCACACATAGCATGAAGTTGGATGTAGTTTTTATAAAAATGGCACCTAAATAAGCAAAAGAAAATCTTTTGAGTGATTCTGTAAATCTTTTCATGGGTAATCGAAAAAATGTGGTCATTAATTAAAATTGCTTTGATTGGTAATGTCTCTCTTGTTCTCCAGGCTCTTAAATGCTTTTTCAGATATCAGAAAATTGAGTGTATCAGTTTTTTGTCCTGATTTTCTTCATCTTTGTAATTGTAAAAAATCTATTTAAAGAGCTGTTCCGCAGCCGTTATGCTTTATTTAGCTCAATGAGCTGTCTCATTTGGTCCTCTTTGAGAAAGTGATCTTGGGTTTCACATATTGTCACACCAGTAGAAACACACTGTTGCACTCAGAACAGCGAGAGATATTTTTCTTCCACCTTTCAAGACTGATCTTGCTGCCAAAGCCTCAGAAATGATGTCTGAAGAGTCCCCGAGATGAAAAAGTATTTTAAAGTTGACTGACTTATTTGAACTCAGAGAAGCAGCCCAATAGAAACCCACCTTTGCAATCTGATCAAATTTCCCAAACAGCTCATTTAGCATGTGCACCAGTTCCCCTGGAGAGCAGTCACTGGCCAGGCGAGTGAATCCCACGATATCGGCATACAAGATGCTACAACAGAAATGTACAGGGACATGGTTTCCTTCTGCAGAATTCAGATTTATCAATGAACAGCAATACCTGAAATAGCCATTCTGACCTTCACAGAGGTATGGCCATATCCAAAACAGCTACTGCTAAATGTAGAGCAATAAATAAATTTATAGGTAAACCTACATTAAATTTTATAGGCAGTATATATTTAGAATATATACCCATATATATCTTTAAAGGTAACACTTTCACAGGTATAACCTTTATACATATACTTATATGTATTTATAGGCACTCCATGCATATATTTGTTACAGTGTATTAAAAAATAGAAATATTTTTCCTACTCACAGATTGGCAATTTAATAATGACAATCATTTCAGTGAACACATTTATTATCAGAAATTGTTTCACAACATTTTATTGCAGACATCTTCTCTTTAGGTTTACCTGTCAATGGTATGCAGCATCAAACTTTTTGTTCTCTTGTTACTCAGACTATCCTGAAATGCATGGATGACAATTTCCTCCTCCAGGTAGTAAAGGAACCCACAAGAAAAGGTGCTATGTTTGATTTTGTCCTTGCCAACATGGAGGAGCTGGTCAGTGATGTGAAACTTAAGGGCAGCCTTGGCTGCAGGGCCCATGAAATGATAGAGTTTAAGATCCTCAAGCAGTCAGAGAGAGTGACAAGCAAGCTCTACTTTTGAGCAGACTTCATCCTCTTCAGGGATTTGCTTGGCAAAGTGTTATGGGACAAAGCCTTAGAAGGAAGAGTGGCCCAAGAAAGCTGGTCAATATTCAACTCCTCCAAGCCCAGCAGCAGTGCATTCCAAGAAGGAAGAAGGCAGGCAAGAGTGCCAGGAGGCTGACATGGATCAATGAGGTGTTCCCGGACTTAAATTGGAGGAAAAAAAAGGAGAGCAATGGAAGCAAGAACAGGCTATGTGGAAGGACTACAAAGACACTGTCCAAGCAGCCAGGGATAAAATCAGGAAAGCAACAGCATGGATAGACTTAAACTTGGATGGGGACATAAAGGGGAATAAGAAATATTTCTTCAGGTACATCAATGACAAAAAGGTGCCTAGGGAAGATGTGGGACCTATCCAAAATGAAAATGGAGACCTGGTCATGATGAATAGGTGCTTAGTGACTACTCTTCTTCAGTGTTCACCAGCAAGAGCTCTAGCTCAAGCTTCAGAACACACAGGTGAGAAGTGGAAAATGCAAGATCTGCCTACTGTAAGTGAAGAATAAGTTTGAGACCATCTAAAGAATCTGAAGGTGCACAAGTCCATGACACCAAATGAGATCCAGCCATGGCTTCTGAGAGAACTGGCAGGTGAAGTTGCCAAACTACTGTCCATCATGTGCAAAAAGTCAGGGCATTCTGGAGAAGTACCTGATGACTGGAAAAGAGGAAACATAATGCCCATCTTCAAAAAAGAGAAAAAAAGAAGACCCCAGAAACTATAGACCATTCAGTCTCACCTCTGTGCCTGGCAAGATCATGGAGCAGATCCTCCTGAAGGCCTTGCTAAGGCATATTGAAAATGAAGAAGAGGTGATTGATGGTAACCAACATGGCTTCACCAAGGGCAAATCATGCCTGATGAACTTGGTGGCTTTCTATGATGGATTTACAGCATCTGTGGATAAGGGAAGAGCAACTGATGTCATCTACCTGGACTAGTGTAAAGCCTCTGATACCATCCTGCATGACATCGCGGTCACCAAATTGGAAAAGCATGGACTTTAGGGGTGGACCACTCACTGGATAAGGAATTGGCTGGATGATTGCATTCAGAGAGTTACAGCCAACAAGCTCAAGGTCCAAATGGAGACCAGTGATAAGTGTCATCCCTCAGGGGTGCTGGGACCAGTGCTGTTTACTGTCTTTGTCAGCGATATGGACAGTGGCATTGAGTGCACCCGTGGCAAATTTGTGGATGACACCAAGCTGTGTTGTCCCATTGACATGCTGGAGGGAAGTGATGCCATCCAGAGGTGTACAGGCTTGAGAGGTGGGTCCAATTTAGCCACATGAGGTTTGATAAGACCAAGTACAAGGTCCTACACCTGGGTCAGGGCAATCTCAAGCAGAAATAATGGCTGGGCGAGGAGTGGCTCAAGAGCAGTCTCGAGGACAAGGACTTGGGCATGTCGTTTAATGAAAAAATCAACATGAGCCAGCAATGTGTGCTTGCAGCCCAGACTGCCCCTCTGCTCTGCTCTTGCAAGACCCTACCTGGTGTACTGCATCCAGTTCTTGTGCCTCCAGCATTAAGAGGGACATCACACTGCTGAAGCAGGTCCAGAAGAGGGCCACAAAGGTTGCGGTACGTACCCTATAAAGACAGGCTGAGAGAGTTGTGGCTGTTCAGCCTGGACAACAGAAAGCTCGGAGGAGACCATATAGCAGCCTTCCAGTACCTGAAGGGGGCCTACAAGAAAGTGGGGAGGGACTTATTACAAGGGCTCGTAGTGATAAGATGAGAAGGAATGGCTTTAAGCTTGAGGAAGAAATTCTTTACGGTGAGGGTGGTGGGACACTGCAGCAGGTTGCCCAGGCTGTGGATGCCTCCTCCCTGGAAGTGTTTAAGGCTAGGCTAGATGAGGCCCCAAGTAACCTGGCAGGGGAATTGGAACTAAGTGATCTTTAAGGTCCTTCCAGCCCAAACCACCCCATGAATCTATGAATCTATTAAAATCCAGCTTGATTACTAAGATATTAAAGACATACACCATGTTTCTATTCACCAAGAAAATATGACCATTCATACAATTTGGCTAAGGAAAAAGTGTTTGCATTTGCAACCGAAAATAAACTTCCTCAAAAGTCCTGCAATATTTGCCTTAAAAAACCAATTTCTAAGAGTATCATTTAACTTGTCCAATTAAAAAAAAAAAGGGGGCAAAACAACTTGTAAAGATGAAAGAATTTGTGAAATAAATGGTGAATTAATTTTCTAATGTCTATCAATAATTAATAATTAATTAATTAATTAACTGTATTTGCCAGCTGACTATTTTATCTCAGGCACTGTGTAAAATACATATGTGATACAGCTGCTTCTACTTACATTATATAAAACTCAAGAAATTGCACCAGTTAAGAACATTTAAAATTAAGAATAATATAACTGACACAAATTACAGTTTTGACTAGCATACATGAAAGCAAGATTCTGTACTTTGACCTAAAAAATTAAGACAATACAAAGTAAGCTTTTTAATGAGTGGCTTTTTCGAAACAGCCCCTTTGCATCATCACCTTTGTTGCTCATCTGGAACGTGGAAGTTGTTGAAAAAACATATTAAAACAAGTGTTTCCTTAACTGTTCTCTTGATATTTTCTTTTCAGAATTTTTTTTTTGAATGTTGCTGATAGATTTTATTACAGTACAATACCTTACATTGGTGTGCCTTTTGACATACAAATTGTGGAAGTTGTTGGTGTTCTCCAGCTGGCCAGCCTTGGGGCCTTGTAACCTCTGAATGATCTCTGCCTTCATTTCCATGGCAATGTGAGCAGGCAGTAAAGAAAGCAGAAGGCGTTCCTAAAATTTAAAATTAAATGTCCACAGATTTTTTTAAGGAGAATGAAATTGCCATGGAAGCAATACTGTGCAAAGCATACATTACTGTGAATACCCTGGAACATTTCAATGGCACTTGCACTCAGGCCTCCAAAATTAATCAGTTCTTTGAAGAACCTGACAGAGATATACACACATTTCCAAGTAATACCTAGCTTCTTCAAGGTTGAGTATACAATAGAAAAAGCTTAAGCTAAACTTAACATCCAAAAAGTTGCGCACAGTAATCTGAGTAGGATGTAGGAAATAAAGCAAGAGCTGCAAAGACTGTTTAAGGGCTTCGGGGAAACGGAGTCCAATTCAGGCAAGAGTAGGTTAAATACTTTTAAAAAATGTATTTGAAATGTGTAGTCATAGTTCTAGACATTGTTAGACTGAAAGTGAAAAGATAAAATGGGGACACAGAATATATTGAAAATGTCAGACTTTTGCAGACTGTTTTGACATGTACTCTCTGCTTCCTTTAGTATGGCATTCAGTCAAATAAAGATTTTTAAAAATATTAACCTAAAGGGTAATTGATTTCTTTTTTTTTTTTTTTTAAACACTGTATGTATTTTTCCTTATCTTTTACTGGTAAGATACTCATGGTCTTCTCCTTGTGAAGAAGAACCAAGTCAGAATCCTTTTCTGTTTCTATGGACTATTGAACTAATAATATTCTTCTGTTTTTCCACTTTGATGAGGTCTAAATAAATTTTAATTCACATAGGTATGGATTTATCTTTATTTTGCATACTAAGGCATAAGCAGTAAGACAAGTAGTTAAATAAATGTTCAAGATAAACATAGCTGTGTCTAGCCTGACTAAAGGAGGCAAGAATAAAATAATAGATGTACAGTTTTTGTACTGCTAGGAACTCAGATTTGACACACTATAACTTAGAAGAATACATACAATTGACTTTTCTACAAAATGCTAATGTGGTGTTATTTCTCAAATGCAAGATTAATTTAGTATGTTTAGGCATTTTAGCAAGTACACATCCATTCATTTCTAATGTAGTTCACTGGTCCTTGGTGCACCTATTTTGCAAACATACAAAGAATGCCTAAAAATATGGATTTTTTAATTTCTTTTCCATAATGAAAGCTTACTCTTGCCAGTTGCTCTTTGTCTATCAGAAAGTTGCTGGTTTATAATGTACAGCACAGGCCAGTACTTATTAATAATTATCACTAAATAGTGAACAAAGAGGTGAGTGCTCTTAGCTCCAATTTTACATCACTGTGCTCCTGTTGTACCATGGCTAGTAAATCAAAACTAGCTCACTATTTTTCTATTACTTGATTATCATTCCAGACATGCAGTGAAGCAGACATTCAATGTCCAGGTTACTGCACACATCTTTGAATCCCAGACAGACCAGCAAAAGCTCAAAGACATAAGCAACAAAAGTTTTCAAGAAAGCCAATAGAAACAGTTTTCATAGGAAGTGGCATAAAGTCAACTACAAGCTAAAGAATTATAAGAGGAAAGGAGAAATAGAATGCCCACATTTTGTAGAGGACAGCAGGAGACACAGAGTGTTTCCCTTTATTTTTGTCTCCAGGTCAGAAAACTTTCTGTTTAAAAAGCGTGGTGTTCACACCAGAACTTTGCTCCAAAAAATGTTTTTCTTCCTCTGGTTCCATTACACAAAATAGAAGATTTAAACCACAGGTGGCTTTAGAGAACTGCAACTGGTGAAGCATACTGCAAAATATCCTGCCCTGCCCCACTATACCTAAACACTTCAGTCACTCTCCATCACACAGGCTGTGAATTTACCACTTGTGTGATAATGTGTTACCAAGTCACATATTCCATTTTACATGAGTTGGGTTTTTTTTGGTTTCCTTTGCTAAAAGACAATTGTGAAAGAAACTGACTCTCACCTATTTATGAAGACAGTGTCGAGGCTCATCAGATAGACAAATACAAAATGGTTACAAATACATTGTTCCCTCCCTTTCTCCTAAAAAAATCCAAATAAATGCAAAACACTTATGTAAACCTCTTCCTTCATGTTTTGTCATCTCTGGTGGCTACAAAGAGCACAGTGGAAAGATCAAGACCAATTATTAATCACATTGTGGTGCATCTTGTTGTGCAGTGGAATTTCTGCAGGCTGGAACAGTGTGAGGAACATAAATCAGGACTGCTGGTTACAATGTTTTCTCCCCAAAAGACAGAAAATCTGCACATCAAAACCTATGTGAATTAATATACAAGATGCTGACTGAGACAAAACACTTGACTATTTTTAGTAGACAGAGAAGCCATTCTCACAGCTACAGTCTGCAAGAAAAAAGTCCATGTTATTCTGAAAGTGGGTCAAGATGCAGCATTTAAAAGTCTTCAGACTAAGAATAATAGTATATTCTGGTTAAAAAGAAACTGATGTGCTATGGCAGTAATGAAAATTCCCTTTAAGATGTCTCTGAAATGTTACCAACACAAACTTACAGGCAGTACATGTGATTCATGCACTGAAATGTACTTCCTGACTGTCTATGTTCTCCAGGGCTAAAAGACAGGGCATGTGATCCATAATAAATACCACATTATAATGTCTTTCAGTACTCTTGGGTTAAGTACTTCACTTCTCTGAGCAAGTCCATCTGGATCCAAGTGAGTGGCTCGCAAGTAGTCATCCTTCCTGGATTCTCTAACTGTGGAATTTCAGTGGCATCTGTCAAATTGTTACTTGAGTTTCTGTTCTTTCACATCCAAATTGAATTTCTTGTCAGAATTTCCCTATAATTATATGGATGTCTTTGGCAGTTATTCCCAGTCACTCCCCTAAAGTTTGATAAACTCTAGATGTTTGTTTAGCTAGAATAAGCTAGCATATGTCAGTTAGAGATCATAACACCCTGTTGGTATTTGCAAGGTGGCAACTGCATATGCAGTATCTTGCACAAATGAGGTCACAACTTGCTGCTGTTATACAGTAAGCAAGCAAAATATCCTTGAATGTTTGGTACAGTACATTTTCTTAACAGCATATGCCACAAATCAAACTGTTCTGGGCCTGAAGCAATAATGCTTTATTTATTTACTCATTCCTGTTTTGTTATGTAAAATACCCCTTCTGATTCACTTATTAATACAAAATTATATGACTATTAGCTCTCTACTGAAGCATGAATAATTCTATGAATGTATAGATTTAAAGGCCAAATATTATTTCATCAAGTTTGATGTCTTGAGTAATACAGACAACAGAATCTCATCATGGAGAAACAAAGGTATTCTGATAGGGCTCACTGCATTAAAATTAGGTTAACATCTTATCTCAACGCAGAGAAACTGTTTTTCAAGACAATTCATACAATCTAACTGAATTCCTGTAGTAGGCAAGCATCCCTATTATTCTTTCTCCCTGCTGTCTCTGAAGAGAACTATAGGTCACAATTTTGGTCATATTGGAATAAATGTACATCTTTGTTGTTGAATTTCTGATGTTCAAGAAGTATGCAAAAAACCCTACATATATTTAGATCAAGAAAAGATTATAGAGACATATTTGTCCCTATAATCCCATACAGAGATATTTTTGCCCCATATAATTTCATTTAGGGCACTGAATATTGAATTCTACTTTTCTGTGGGTTGCATTTTTTCTTCAGATTCCTGTGGCATAAGCCTAATCATCTATTTAGCAAGTTTGTAAGTCAGTAAGTCAGCAGTAAGAGGTCTAGAAGCAATTAGCCTATATACGCATCCATCTTCACAACAGAGTTAGCAAATAAATATGGCTAAAATAAATTTTCCAGCTGCCCTTGAAACATATTAACAAATATCCTACAAGAAAGGAATCTTATGATTCCTGATCACAGAATGAGCCAAGTTTCATGGTGATCAACAGGGTACTTGTTTGGAAGATTATCATTTTTTACTTAGACCTCATGCACCTACTAGAATAAAGAACTTTAAATGTTTTTTCCTTAAAGCTAACTTGGATCATTAAATGGAAGGGGAGATTTTTATCTTTTTTTTTAAATTAGCATTATTATCCCCTTAAGTTTATCTTATGTTAGTAACCTACAACAACCTTATTACTTGTAATGACACCAATAAATTGCATTTTACTCATATGCATCTTGATTACAGAGACATCAAGAGATGAAGAATTCATGAGTTCCTTAGCTACTTGTTCTACTGGGTTAATCAGCTAAACTGTTAAAAACTGGTAAAAATGTGTTCTGTATTCTTTACTTTGAAGTCTCAGTCCTTAGCTCAAGTTTATTGTCCCCACTCTTTTTCCCGTTCAGTTATACATTGATCAGATAACTTAATTATCTTCTTGATCAGGTAAGCAGACTTAGGTCCATAGATATCTTGCTCCTGAGTGTTTTCTAAACTCTCTTCTCTAAACCCTCAACAACCTTCACACATTTTTTGAAAGTTCATTTGACAAAAATCGTAACATTGTGCTCCAGTAAACATAGACACACATACACATACCCTCCTGCCTTACTCCTCTCATTATGTCCATGACTTACACTGTGCAACTTTCTACAGTAACATCTCTGAAATTCCCTGTCTGCTATGTCTCCAAGATACGTTTCAAAGTTGCAGCCTTTCAATTTTCCATACTCTTTGCTTTTAGAATTATGACTTTCCAGACAGTTGTTATAAACTGTCTAGAATACAGTTTAGTAAGTATTCTGTGTTGTGGTATTTACTATCAGACTGTTATTTTGCTTTTTGGCAAAAATGAGTGTCTGTGACTGTCTTCACTTTTCTCCTAGGTCATTAATAAAAAATACATAATAGCATAAAGGATGAGAACTAGTCCTTGCAGAATATGACACACATGCCATTTCATTGAACATCACTGACCATTTCCATTTGCCACACTGAAAGTCCATTTAATATGCTCTTTTGATCAGGAGCAGAGTCAGTACTCTTAATCAGGATGCCCAACAACATTGAATCAAACATCTTCCTGAAATCTACTCCTATTGTAAAGTTATATAACTCAAATCTGTTGCCCAATAAAAACCAGAAAGCATTTTCATATCACTCAATGTCCTCCTAAGTTCTTGAGTACATCACTGTATTTCTCTCCAAATACAAAGCTGTCATAGAAGCAACTTTTATTTCATAATGTTTGTTTATACTCTTCCTGTCTAGTGGCAGCCTCTTCCTTTGTTAGAGTGACATTTTTCCTGGAATACTTCCAAAAGCTATCATCTATCTTGACAAAAACAGGCAAAGATTTTTTCCTGACATATAGACAAATCTTCCCTATCACAACTTTTATCATATTGAACCATTTTAAACATACATAATCACTGCTTTTGCTCTTACCCGTGGCTACTATAAACTTCATCCCACAACTCACATCTTTTCTGATGACAGAATTATGAATTCTCACCTGTTCATTAGTAGCCTCCTAGAAGGCTCCTCATTGCCAGCAACATTTATCTAAGCTTTACAAAAATTATTTTCCTTGTGGAAAATGAGGGTTTTTTTTTAATCGCCAAGCACAGCACTGTAAAACTTTTTATCTACATGATCCTGTAGGTGAAATTCCAAGGTTGGCAATGCCAGGAGCTGATATCAAAATCAGAAAATCAATATACAGAAGCATCATCCTCTCAGTCCTCAATACTTCACCATCCATCAAACACGAACTCTTTCAAGAAGATGCTTTTCAGAAGACAAGCTGCAGCTGCTCTAGTAAGCAAAGGGGGCTGCCAGTGGGACAGAGCCCATCCCCATGGTCAAACCAGGTGATGAGACATGTCCCCCCAGGTGTCAGGACTGGACAAGGGCAAGGATAACACCCAGGAAAGCCTGGCAAGTCAGTTCCAGGTTAGGGACTGGGACCAGGGCCAGACCAAGTACAGGCATGGAGGATGTTTCAAAGGAGCCCCAGCTGAAAAGCATCTCCCAGTAGAGGTGCCAGATGGGGATCTGACCCCACAGTGCTGCCCTGGTGCCTTGCCCACTATTTGATGGCCTTGAGCTGCAGCCAAGCCTCCAGGAGGAAGCAAGATTTCTTCAGATCATTTCGTAATGGTGAAACATCTGTGGCATGACTTGAACACTTTGCAAGAATGACACAACCAACCCAGGCTTTCCATGGAAATATATGTATTTGTTTTCAGGCTAAATAGTCACCATTCTGCACCCTCACCATGCCCAGCTCATTTGCTGCTGAGTAACTCTGAAAGTAAATTTAACATCTGGCTTGTCACCTTCATGTCCAAATAATACTGAAGCTACCTGAAAGCACTTTTTCACTGCAACTACATCAGTGTATGGGTCTGAAAGCTCATTTAAATGCACAGCCTCACTACATATTTGGCAAAGACTAATTCCTTCAAGGAACTTAGGGGATGCTTAATGTTTATGCATAGATTACAGTTTGCATGAGCAATCTTTCTATGACTAATTTTGCAAATTATGTTCACTTCACCTTCAGAAGACATGCCTGTCTTGTGGCTGCTCCAGAGACAAGTCATGAAATAGCAAAAAAGTAAAACCAGAGCATAGTGACATACAAAGCCAGAGCTGCTTGATAAATTGACACAATTTCTTTTTTTTTTGTTTTCTGATCCTGTTAACTCTTTCTTTAAGCCATCTATATCTCAAGATTTCTGCTGAATAGACAGAAGCAACATTTTGCAAAGAATTTGATGAGATTAGCATGGTTATTACTATATCATCCATTAATAATGGTGAAGTATTACAATGATAGCATTTGCTCAATACCATAATTTTACATAATAAACCCTTTAACACCAGTGTATCTCATTTCACATTTTGATGAGTGATATTCATTTTTTTTCACTAGAAATTAATATTACTGTATGCAGCTCTCCCTCCACATCTTTTCATTCTTCCAAACCATCCATTGAACCTGTCTGTAAAGATATTCAATAGTACCACTTGAAAGGTATCTATGCAGCCCTTTCCCAAACATGGAACTTTCCTGTTCAGCTGTCCAGTTTAGAGTCAAACCCTGTGTTTGAAAGTGTCAAATCCAAAGCAAAACCAAAAGCATTTATAAGGCACAGCATTGCACTTAAGTTAGAGGATCATGTCTGAAGCACATCAACAGTATAACTCCTCCATGCTCTCTTAAATAGCATGAAATGGGTTGGTTTAACTTCAGATGATGTGGTGGTGTTTTATCCATCTGCTTACAGAATACCAACTAAGCATGAAAATGGATTTTTCTCTGTATCTCACTGGTAAATTTCCAATATTTTATCAGATACTATATAGATATCACACATTTGTGTGATCAAATCTTATTGACCACATAGAAGAAGGATCGAACCCAAGGCTCAGTCACCCAACTATGCCTGTCAGGAGCTTATTCATACCTCAAAGTGGGTCAGACAGAATGGTCAGAAGTTTAATCAAGCAGAAGCTAATTCAAGAAATTTATTTCATCAATATATATATAAAAAAGTCAAGGTACAGTAAGGATCTGTCCTACTTCTTGTGAAACATTGATGATAAATTTTAATTTATCTGGTAAACACTTGGCTGAAATGATGGTGCCAGTGATCCAGCTCTGGGTTCTTTGACCACGGGGGTGTCTATACAGCGCCTGGCCTGCTGAGGCCAGATGGGGTTCAGATGACCAAGAGGGGAAAAAGGATCCTGGGTCATGAACTAGAAGGGCCCATTGAGAGGGCTTTAAACCAAGTATGAAGGGGGAAGGGGACAAAACCGTCCTGACTGAAAACAACCTGAGGAATTGCACAACAATGCAGGGAGGGAAACCTGTAGTCCGGCCGAAGAGCATCCACACTTCATGGGGGGCTCTAAGTACTTCTTAAGGGGCCCAACTCAAATGCCTTTATGCAGCACATTTGTACATATCAGTAGGAATTAAATATAATGTAAAACTAAATAACAAACCTGCAGCTGATTGATTTTAGCAGCATGGTCAATATGCCATGGATGAATTAAATCTTTGATTACTGAATTTAAACAAATTCCAAAATCTGAGAAATTTGGAAGAGGTTTATGACTTCTTTATCTAAAGAATCATCAATATACCACATGCCTTTACTCAATTTGGTGAATTTTGAAACTCCACATTTTAAACATGGATTAACACACCTATCCATCAGAAAAACATGTTGACCAATGAGAACTATGTTGCTTTTAAGAGAAGATAAAGATGCTTCATCAAAAAGATAAGATTAAAGCCAGAAGACATACCCTTTTCTGAGTATACAGAATAACATGTAAAATTTTACCACATTATTCACAATATCATAATTTATTATTTATCACTGAAAGCTCAGTCATATGGGCACATAATGCCAACTCTTCAACATACAGGAACATTCCTTGAAGGAGAGGCAGAACTTAAAACTTACATCTTCAGTGTAACAGGATGCTTATTTTCATATTTGGCTCCTGTTACAGTTCCCTTGGTGAAGTTTTTTACTGCTTCAAAACTCTTTCTGCATGATATTAGAAAAGGTTACAGAGTATGTACTTCTTTTCACACTAGATTTTCTCACCATTTTCTCACTAGATGTTCTCACCATTTACATGATATAATTTTGAAGAAAATGAAACAACAACAAGACTCCTGTATGTTTTCAGCAACCTATAATGAGAAAAGCTATAAAATATAATTTTAGATTTTTTTATTAGCACACTATTGCAATTACTAAGCCAAAGGGAAGCAATTTCCTTCTCAGCCTCTAAGGTGCCACTTAAAATTATAATTCTCCCCATGATAGCCTCATAGCTGTATTCAGCAGCACTTGCATTGCTACATCCATATTAGACATCTAACTAGATAATAGATATATATATTAGATATAAGGAAGAAATTCTTTACTGTGAGACATTGCAACAGGTTTTCCAGAGAAGTTGTGGATAGCCCCTCCTTGGAAGTGTTCAAGGAAGCATTCAGTAGGATGGTGTTTTGAGCAAACTGGTCTAGTGGTACATGTCCTTGCCTATGGCAGGGGAGTTCGAACTAGATGATCTTCAAGGTCCCTTCCAACCCAAACCATTCTATGGTAGTTGCTATTTTTGAACAATAACCGGAATCATTTTTATGAAGAAGGAAGGAAAATGCCTGCTGCTAAATTTAGTACAACAATTTGCCCTCCTCTCAATATTCACATTATTTCACAAATATAACTGGCTACAGTCACGTGAGAAAAAAACCCAGCAAACCTGCTCCGTATGAATTTCAGTGAAATTACCCTTTCAGTATTATTTTCATCTCCTAGAAATGTACATAAACTGCCCACTGTATACTTGCATAATCAGGTTTAATTTTATACATAGAGAGCTAAAAATATGTTATGTAACAAATCAAATTTATTTATGGGTTTACTTTTATAAATAGCATAAAGCTTACTGTAAAAGCTGACAGTGCTCCATGCTATGATGTATAATGTAACATCAAAGCGCTTCTGTGAATAACACTTTGCAGACTGGTAGAACGTGCTCCAACAACCAAATTTTTATTTCTGGGACTTGTACATATTTTATGGTTGATAAACACCCTTCATTCAAGTCTTTACTTTTTGGAGCTATGCAGAAAGCTATTTTAAAAATAGTCTGAGCATGAAAGAAAATTAAAGGGACAGAACAAGAGTTAAAAAAAAAAATAAATCTATAAAACTGTTCTCAAGGGGAGAACTAATCAAATTAAAAATACTTCATCCTGCAAGGACATTTATGCTATCCCATGACCTCTCACTGTCTTCAAGGGATCTTGCCTTCAGAAATCCAGGCAGTCCATAAGAAGTAGATTATTCTTACCCATAGGACTGCTAAAACCTTCAGCTGTTTCGTTCCTAAGCTTTTTTAGGTCTCTCTGCTGAATACACAGATATGAAGATTTATTATCAATTATTTTATTTAGTCTACCTATTACTTGACCTCTTTTCCTCACACTTCACTTTGAGATAAATGCTCTAACAAGTCTTCCATAAACATGGGAAACTCCCCTCCTCAACAATGATTACAGAACCATAAAAACCTCATCTACTGGATTTACTGCTGGGAATCACATGTAGGTTCCTGAATATGAACTTAAACTGAAAAAGACAAATCAGTTATTTTTGTACAGTCAAATGCATCATGTTTCTCTCTAATTGTTAGTAAACTTACAGTACCATTTCTCTTTTCAATGTTAATTTAATTTCCCAAAAAGATAATTTTAAAAATACATTCAAATTATTCAGTATCTCCTCATATCTATGAAAATTTTTAAATGCTCTGGGAGTTATTTTAAATTACACTACTACCAATTTGCATTCATGATAGCAAGGTATTAAAACATTAAGAATGGATTCAATTGAATGTTTTTCCATTCCTTTCATACTTACTTTCCTGACTTTATTTTTTTTGTTCCATGTGATTGCGAACAGCAGCTAACTGGTCTAGAATCAGATAAATAAATAATGTGCTGTCAGTGGAGAGGGGAAGGTAGTTTTCTTATGACTGAACAAGTGATCTTTATTCTGCTTGTGATTTATATAATACTGTACAACAACTTACAAATTTGGGGCACAGATATGGCAGAAAGCCTTCAGCTTTTAGTTTTTACATTTCTTAAAGCTGAGACTAGCATAATGAAATTTAAATTAAATCAGAACACAAATCAATGAAACCCTAACATGCCATCTTCTCATTCTGCTGTAATTCATTAGAATATCCTTCCATTTCAGTAGAATTAAAGCTGCAAAAGACCTTCAAGATCATCAAGTCCAATCATTAACCTAACAAGTCCACCATGAAATCATGTCTCTAAGCACCATGCCTGCATGTCTTTTATGTACCTCTAGGGATAGTCACTCAGCCACTTCCCTGGGCAGCCTATTGCAATGATTAACAACAATTTCAGTGAATAATTTTTTCCAAATATCCAGTCTAAACTTCCACAGTGCAATCTGAATCCATTTCCTCTTATTCTATCACTAATCTATCTACCTCACAAACCAAAAAACCTTTTAGAGGGGACTCTAACTTGTCACCTTTTCTTTTCTTTCTTTTTTTTTTTTAATGTGAGGGATTTTCAAACTGAGTGAGTGATTCATTCATTAAAGCTAGGCAAAGCAAGCACAATTTCTATGGAATTAAAACCTTGCATCATATCCTAGCAGCAATTTTATTTTCTTTCTTACTTTTTAAAAATCTTACTACCTACCCATATTAGCAGGTTGAAATTCCAGTATCACTTAAGATAAGTCACTGTACTGGAGAGCTGCACGTGCCTGTGCGTTTCAGAAATAATAAAGTTGCCTTGTCAACTAATGCTAGATTTTTTATATAGATTACCCTCTGTTTTTTCCTGTCAGTGAAAATGCATCTCCCTTGAAGTAAATTACTAGCTGTGGGGTTTTTTTAGGGAAAAAAAGTCTAATTTATGAAGAAAAGTTTCTGATATTAGGCCTGGAATAGGAGGAAGGTAGTAAGTCACTTAAAAGATGACAGTGGTACATAGACTCTGTGATTTAGTACAAGAAGAGATAAAAGAATTTTGGCAATGACTTTTTCTTTGAATCCAGTAGAAATGTGGCTCTCCTCTGTTAGAAATGTGATATACTAGACAAAGACAGTAACTGAATCATATGCTTGATCTTGCATCAAATTTTTCATGAGTGTGAAAGAAAACAAACTTGTTTGAAAATTACTGCTCCATTGTAAATATTTTCATGAATTCAGCTCCCTGATGAATCCAGTCACACGTAGCAAAGGTCCTCTGGTTATACCAGCAACAGCCTTTCCAGATCTGAAACCACAGCCTAAGGCTGTTTGGAAGTCTGCTCTGTGTGCATAGTACATCTTTTTCCATTTTGCCCCTGCACCACAACTGCTTATTATGACTTAAAGACTTTTCTGGATATCTTACAATAATTTTCAGTGAGGACTGCATATGTTGACATCTTTTTTTAATCTGAGAAAGTGCCACTGAACTAGCTCAATTCATGATCAACTCAAAGCTTACTGAAACAAGTTTTGAAGGATTCCCTATAATGCTCTGTCAGGATCAGAGTAATCTTTGGGATGTCTGGTGATATCTGTAGAGGACAAAAATCCTTGAGTGTATGCCAAGGGAACAGGACATCACAGGTTAGTGTGATTTTAGATGTTAAAAGTATACAGAAACTCTTTTGAAAACTTCCAATGTACTTTCACACATTGCTGCCACTGCTTCAGCCACCTCTTTCACAAGTTCATCCCATCTCATGGCTCTTCAAAGTCCACAGTTTGTCTAGTTGTCCTGTCTCATTGCTTATATAAAACCCTCCAAAAGGTTGAAGTTCTAATCCACTTCCATAGCATTGGATATCTTTACGTTATCACTGAGACTCTGGTATGGAGAACAATAGCACACTTTTTTCTGGAAATCATCACTATGACTAACAGATGCTTTATCACATGGTTTCTACATTTCCCACACATATTCATAACATACACTTTTTACCAAAGTTTCAGCAAGGATCAAGCTGACTTAATTCCTTTTCGTAAGTCTATCCCTGATATCATATGAGAAACTCCACATATCTTACAGCCATCTGCATTTTATGGGATCCCAAATGTATGGTTTTACTTAGCTGTCATCAGAGTTTCATGAATTTCATCTACTGCATCCACGTTTGCATTTCCAGATGTATTATGCTATGGTGCTCCTACTTGCTTTACTCTTAGGTGCATCTTCATTCTTACTGCTCACTCCTGTTAACCAATTCACCTTCAGTCAGTCATATCTTTAAAATGCTTGTGTATGTTATGTAACAATATATTATGTCTTTTACAATCTGGATAATAATTTTAACTTACTGAAAAAATTAAGACTAAAGTGTAGTGCAATTATTTATGTGAGTTTTAGTACATTTATTTACACAGCCTTTTAATGACAGTTGGTATAACTGAGAATCCTTGCACAGAGCTTGAACAAAAGCACTAACAGGAATCATATTTAATTGCATTTTATATGCAAAAATGAATGGAACTTCATCTAAGATCAATATGTTATTCATATGCTACTGATTCTAAACTGGGCTGTGACATATCATTTGTTCCTTAAACTCATTGCGGATGCAAACATTAATTTGCAAGAATTCTAGAAAATGCATATGGAAGTGAAAAATCAGCTCTGCAGTTAACACAAAATGAGGAAAATGGCATAGAAGGTATATACTAATACAGCAACAAAATTTATGTATGAAAGAAAGATTTAACCTAAAAAAGCTGGTATAAAAACAAAAGCTTGTAATTTTGTTTCAGTTATCTTGTTAGAGCAATCCTTCGACATATTTGCAAAATATTTCCATGTCACAATAACAGTCCCAGACACACTGACACTTTCACCTTCTATTTTTGTAACTAATATAAAAAAGCTAAACGTGTATTTTCCCTATAGTACAAAAAGCTAACATTCATAGAATCACAGAATTGTTTCAGATGGAAAAGACCTCTAAGATCATCAAGTCCAACAGTCTACCTTACACCACTGTGGCCATTAAACCATGTCCACAAGTGCCGTGTCTACACGTTTCTTGAACATCTCCAGGGACAATGACTCCTCGGTCTCTCTGGGCAACGCACCCCAAAGCCTGACCACTCCTTCAGTAAAGAAGTATTTCCTAATACCCAATCTAGACCTCTCCTGGCACAATTTCAGTTCATTTCCTCTCTTTCTATCACCTGATAATAGGGAGAAGAGACCAACCCCCACCTCATTACAATCTCCTTTCAGGTAGTTGTAAAGAGTAATGAGGCCTCCCCTCAGCCTCCTCTTCTCCAAACTAAACAATCCCATTCTCTTCAGCTGCTCCTCCTAAGACTTGTTCTTTGGACCCTTCACCAGTTTTGTTGCCCCTTCTCTGGACACGCTCCAGCAACTCAATGTCTTTCCTGTAGTGAGAGGCCAAAAACTGAACATAGTACTCTAGGTGCAGCCTCCCCAGTGCCAAGTACAGGGGCATGATAACTTCCCTACTCCTGATGGCCACACTATTTCTAATACAAGCCAGGATGCCATTGGCCCTCTTGGCCAACTGAGCACATTGCTGGCTCATGTTCAGATGGCTGTCAACCAGCACCCCCAGGTCCTTTTCTGACAGGCAATTTTCCAGCCACTCCACCCCAAGCCTGCACCGTTGCATGGAGTTGGTGTGACCTGAGTGTGGGACCCAGCACTTGGCTTTGTTAAACCTCATACAACGGACCTCAACCCCTCGATTCACTCTGTCCAGATTCCTTTCAGAGCCTTCCTATCCTCAAGCAAACCAACACTCCCAACCAGTTTAGTGTTACCTGCAGCCTTACAGAGGATGCACTCAATTCCCTCATCCAGACCATTGATAAAGATATTAAAGAGAACTGACCTCAATACTGAGCCCTGGGGAACACCACTAGTGAGTGGCTGCCAACTGGATTTAACTCCATTTGCCATCACTCTTTGGGCCTGGCCATCCAGACAGTTCCTAACTCAGCAAACCCATCCAAGCTATAAGCAGTCGTTTCTCCAGGAGATTGCTGTGAGAAATGGTGTCAAAAGTTTTACTAAAAAGAAAAGAAAGTAAGAAACAGCAGAGGGAACATCATGGTCAGAGGAGGAGCTCCATGCTGAAGGAGATACCCATGCTACAGTGTGAACAATATCAGACCAGATGGGTATGACTGCAGCCTGTGAAGAGCCCACACTGGAGCAAAGGAAAACTCTAAGGCATAAGGAACAGCAGCAGAGAGGAACTATCATGTACTGACCATCCCTCCACCCCTCCCCATGCTACCTGAGGGGAGGTAGAGGAGTTGGGAGTGAAGGACCAAAGTTAATGCATCTGTATTTATCTCTTGCTTCTCACTAGCTGAACCTCTGTTAGTTGTCAGGAGATTAAGTTAATTTTTCCAAAGATGAGGCTGTTTTGCCAACAAAGATAAGTGGTAAGTGATTTGCTTGTCTTTATCTTGATGCACAAGCTTTAACATCCCTGAGGGTTCTTTTGTATTTGCTCACTTTTTCCTGTTGCAATTGAGGTGCAGTGAGGGAGCAGCTGGGTAGGAGTTTGGCTGTGGGCCATGATTAACCCACCAAAATACGACACTGTTTTCTAAATACTACATGAATCTTTCTGTTCAGCACTTTAAGACTCTTTGGGCTTGTCAGCCATCATTAGAGCCTGAAAATTCATTATTTTGCATGAAGTCATCAATACAGTAATTTTCCAGTATCCACTAAAAGCACTTTAAAATGTCACACAGATTTGGTAGTCTTACTGCCTGAGCAGGCACAATTGATGATCTGTAATGAGAAAGCTGGTAACTGTTGAATTTCAAAAAATCCAATGAAAATAGCAAGGAAGAAGAAACTTGAAAATAGGCAGACAGTGATCTGGTCTTTAGACTATGTGAGAGTGATTTAAGGAGCAACTAATAAAAACAAGCAGGCAATGATTACAATTAAAGGAAATTGTTTTACACACCGTATGTATTTTAACTGAAAAAGCATGGCAAGAAGTGTGCCACAGAACCGATGCATATCCAAATGGGTTAAACTTAACACCATCAACTCTGGTTCATTAAATCACTGAACCATAGATTTCCTGATGATCAGATAGATAACTGGGGAAGTACCACTACAGGCAGAAGATTACCTTTTCTACTTTTTCAGAGGCATAAACTATTACGTAGCAACAAGACATAGGACTAGGTGATAATTTCCCTGTTCTTAGGCTCTTTATTCATAACAATCTCTTTTACTCTGCTTTTCAATAACTTTTCTCTTTTGGTCTGTTTAGAACATTCGAAATAAATATAGCTGTCCCCTGAGCCTCTCATGTTAAATAGTCTCCTTGTCTCCTTCCTGTTTGTTCAGACTTCAAGTCATATCCTAAATGCTGTTTCAAATCACTTTCCCGATTCCTTTTTTAAATGTAACATTACTTTCACTTTGTTTTCTATTTTTTTTTCCCTTTTAGCCATGCAGGGTTTATCACATATAATGTTCAGGACCAAATTAAAGTTACTTTCCTTATGGGATTTCACTAATTAATTTAAGCAGCTGAGAAGGAACTTAGCTTAAAAATATGACCCTAGTAAACTTATGTCAACACACCTATGCATGTTCTATCATTAGGTTGGACTCGATGATCTTTGGGGTCTCTTCCAACCTTAGTGATACTGTGATACTGTGATCATAGGCTATCACAGAACCAGGGCCCAAGACATTTATCCAGTCTATATGGATGTAACTGAAAGCTTCTGCTGTTGTTGCAAATGCCGTAGACAAAGATAATATCATTTCCCTAACTGGTTCTTCATTTTTGGTGAGAGATTGGGAATACAGAATAGCTGGAACTTGACTGTAGCTTTTACATTTTAGTGTTTTGAAAAGAATATATTGAGGGGATTAGCAGGCAGGTTGTTTTACATTTTTGAGGGTTTTATTGAATGGCTATTAATGGCCATCCAAAAAAGTGGAACTGGAGATGAGGAAGGTGAATACAAGGTTGAATAGGACCAGCATGTAGACACTCATAAATACTTACAAGCCCCAGGCAGGGAAGAAGACACCAATTTATTGCCAGAAAGAGACACAAAAAAAGAAAATAGAATGACATTTAAGAGCACAAAATGCATTTTGAGATCCTTTTAATAAGAATATCTGACAAAGACTAAAAATGACAAAACTGCAAATGACAGAGGAAAAGGAATGCTTTTTGAAGAAGTTATTTAGAGGATGGTCATGAATGTGGGAAAAGTCAACTGTAATTCTTTACTTCATCATTACTTCATTAGTAAAAAGGAAATCCAAAGAAGCAGATATACATAACAGTGCAAGAGAAAGGCAACAGTTAGTGTGTTAAAATGCAGAGCAATCACAAATCATAGAATCATAGAAGGGTAGGGGTTGGAAGGAACCTTTGGAGATTCCCCTCAGTTTAGGAAAGATGTTGAGTTGCTGGAATGTGTCCAGAGAAGGGCAACAAAGCTGGTGAGGGGTTTGGAGCACAGGCCCTAGGAGGAGAGGCTGAGGGAGGTGGGGTTGCTTAGCCTGGAGAGGACGAGGCTCAGGGGAGACCTTATTGCTCTGTACAACTACCTGAAGGGAAGTTGTAGTCGGGTGGGGGTTTGTCTCTTCTCCCAGGCAACCAGCACCAGAACAAGAGGACACAGTCTCAAGCTGTGCCAGGGGAGGTTTAGGCTGAATATTAGGAAGAAATTTGTCACAGAAAGAGTGATTGGCCATTGGAATGGGCTGCCTGGGGAGGTGGTGGAGTCACCATCACTGGGGGTGTTTAGGAAGAGACTGGATGGGGTGGTTGGTGCCATGGTTTAGTTGATTAGATAGTGTTGGATGAGAGGTTGGACTTGCTGATCTCAAAGGTCTCTTCCAAGCTGGTCTGGTCTGGTCTGGTCTGGTCTGGTCTGGTCTATTCTATTCTATTCTATTCTATTCTATTCTATTCTAAATGAAAGATCATCTAGTCCAACCCTGCTGCCAAAGCAGGATCACCTAGTGCAGACCACCCAGGTATGCATCTAGGGAGGTTTTGAAAGTCTTTAGAGAAGGAGACTTCATGACTTCTCTGGGCAGCCTGTTCCAGTGCTCTGTCACCCTAAAGTTTTTCCTCATGTTGAGGCAGAACTTCCTGTGTTCCACTTTGTACCCATTGCCCCTCATCTTATCACTAGGAACTACTGAAAAGAGACTGCATGTTAGCTGGCAATAGAAGGTCCTTACACAGTTTAAAGATTGAAATTACGAAAGAACCTTCAGAAACAAGCAGTGGCTACAAAAGCCCTACTTGGTGTTAGATGGGACACATCTAAAGTGATAAAAAGGCTGCAATTCTGGAGTACAAGATTTCAGGGATCTCACAGAATTCCCAGTAATCAACTAAAGGACACCAGCATCAAAGCCATTTGTTTTTCTCTTAGAGCTGGGTAACATCCTATGTAGACAATTGAATTCTATTAAAAATATTTAGAACATGAACCACTTTAAATTCCAGGAGTCTAAAGTGCTACAAGTGATTATTGTTTTGTTACTACAGAAGGAAAAAAATAAATACTATATATGTCTGTTCGATTATGTTTATAGAATATAAGCAAAATTAACTTGTCCTTGAAATAAGATGTTCTGTATTTCCATTAACTGCACAGTTGTTTATGTAGCTACACTGTCAAAGCAGGAAAACTACTATGTAGAATGGAATGGTGAAAGATCAATTAAAGAGTGAAGACAGTTCCAATCCAGCATTGGTAGCAACAGAACAAATTTAATTGCTGATCCTATCTGACCTCTAGTAATTTGATTTTTAAATAAACTTCAAGAATCCAAAGGTGAAAGGACAATAGCACATTATTTTCCAAGGTCCTCTGAAATGTCAAACTGAATTGAAGAAACAACACTGGCAAATTGTTGTAGCATTACAGACAATCACCAGGACCAATTGAAGAAAATATGACAATACAAACTGTAAAAGGTCGAGAAAATTGGAATAAATTGCAGTTGTTTGCCCTATTAAAGGGAAAACTGAGGGGAGAGAGAAAGTAAATGGAAGGCTGTAATAATAAGGAGAGAAAGAAACCATATTCACATTCACTGTGAATTATATTCACAGGCTAGACTGCATTGTGGGATATTTAAGTTGGGCAACAGAGAAAATATTCTCCAAAGATAGAAACCAAAGAGAACAGATTGTCTAGGAAATATGTAGACGCTCCAGATTTTGAAGAGCTGCTTAGACAGACATCTGTTGAGATGTTTCAGGTATATTTGGTCCCACCACCAAGCAAGGAGAAGGATTAAACAACCTTTTCACAGATGAGCTCTCTTTTTCTACATTTTACAAAAACATTCTGAAGTAACAATAAAACCTTCTATGAATTATATTTTGATAATAAATCTAGTAGGGTCTGTTCTACAGTTCTGCTTCTGCTCCTCAAAATGGATTGAACATTTCAGTTATACACAAGCCCCTGTTCCTAAAAGGAATAAATTAAGTTCACAAAATGGGCTTCAGTAGACACATAAGAGTTCAATGTAAAAATGGCAAGTAGTTAAATTTATAGACTTTTGTTTTCTCTCTCACTTCTCTTTCCCCTCTTTATTCCTTTCTGTCATCAGAAAGTACACTAAAATTGGAAGAATTTGCAAAGAATTAATTTGTGCCTCTGGCGAGGAAAGTGTCAGGTTTGAGTGAAACAAGGAAATACAGGGAAAGGAATTTCAGGGAGGGAGTTTACTTTCACCCCTATAGCATTTAAAGCTTCATTTCAACCAACCAGTGCTACCTCAAGAACTAAAGCAGCTGTAATTTTTTAGTTTGTTTTCTTTACTACTGCATTCAGGCTTTATTTTTCTAAATGAGAGACATTTGTCAACAATAGGGATGACATTTTCTGTGATAAGTTAGATTCATGCAAACATACGAGTTTCTGTTATTCAATATTCTGGTTTAAAAATTAGCACAGAAGCACAGATCAAATGGCTCAGAATCCAACTTCCCGGCAGAGCTAAAAAAGGAAATTTATGGTGAAACACATTTTTATGTTCAATATTTTGAGTAGCATGTCTGAGACATCACATTCCATAATTTAGAAGAATAAATAAATGCAATGCTTTTAACAAAAAACTACTTGCCTCAAAGTCCATATACTTCAAGCTGTTGTACATAAGCTTTCTGTAGGTGTATGTATGTCCAAGCATCTGACATGCACTTTTTGGCTCTAACTGTAACAGTACCATAACGCCCATATCACCACCCCTTCCTCTCAAATAAATTGAATACATTCCTCTCATTCTGAAAGGCTCTTTATTTAAAAGAAATTCAAAATATAATGAAACATAAAACATGTCTGTGAGAATCAGTAAAACACACAGTTCACAGAATGTCTTATTAGCAGGTAGTTTTCTTTCTCGCAAGCATTCCCATGCACAATTCTTACCAATACCTCAAATATAAAGGAGAACTGGTGACCTATGAGAAATGACTGTCCTAACACTGTCTCTGAGTACAAATTGTTGAGTCCAATGACCACTCCAAAGGGAAGGAAAGGATTCTTCTGAGAAATCACACTGTATTTAAGGAGAAAAATACAGACTATGAAGAGCTGCCTTTGCATCTGTGAAACAGAATGCACCCAGAAAGGAAGACTAGGCAAAATTTCATTTGCATTCAGCCTCTGACCCTGTCCAGAAAAATCTAGTGTAATTCAGTCTAGTTATGACAACTTCCACTTCTTGTATACTCCACTGAATCATCACTAAAAGCAAGGTTTATTTCATTAAATGCCAGAGGATGAAACAAGAATTTATTGCTCAAATTATTTTCCTTTGGCATTAATCAAACTCTAGTTTAGTTCCCATCACAAATATTAAATTCCTGTCCAGTGGAAACACCCAAATGAATCTTCAGAGAAAAATCAGAATTTCAGTTCTCACAACTGCAAGCCCAAAATGAAGACATAAAGAATGCATATCTTAATTCTCAATGAAATTTGAGAATCAAATGCAGACTGAATAGTTAACATCAGTCCAAAAACTTTCATGGACTCTTGCTTGCCTAGCCATGAGGATCTGCTCTATTCACATCATTTAAAACCCCCAGGTTCCAGATCATGAGATGCATAGTTCCCTCCAATTCCTTCATAGGAGATGTAGTCCATTGCCATGTTTCACAACAATGTGTAAAACCAGACATTGCATTCCCACAAAAAAACAGCTGCTTTGTCTGTGCTGGGACAACAAAAATTATCTTAGATTGTCTTGCTGCCCTATATTGCTGGGATGGGCAAAAAAGTATGTATCAGACAGTCCATCAGGATTGGCTTTGGAGTAAAGAACAAAGAGACAAAAGAGACTTGAATGCCCAGCAAGACAAAGTTATCCTCTAGATCTATGGTAGCTGCTGTTTGAGAGAGATTAAGGTATTCTTATGTCTCCTCCTGTCTTTGTTTTTCCTTGAATAACCTGTGACTTCCCAAAGTTTGAGTAGATTCACAAAAACTGTGAGGGAGCCTTTTGTGGCTGGAATTTCACAAGGCCAAAAGGAGTCAATATAGGTGAACAACTTCCCTGTTAATTTCATGAGAGTCTGAACCCTTGCCTGAGATCTACAAAATGGTTTTGAAGATGTTTGTTTCTTCTGTGTAGAAGAAACAGGAAAGTACATTCATTAGAAGATGAGCTGACAAAGTACTGTAACAGAAACATTAATCTCCATAAGAATTGCTGAGCAGCAAGGGCAGACTGTTCCACAAGGGGAGGCAAGTTGAGAACCAAGAGACACAGGACTTCCCAAGAGCTGAAGGTCAAAAGGCAAGACTCAAGATCTCACCAACATGGAAGTATTAAACCATGTCAGCAAGTCAAGGTGAGGATCACCTCCAGAGATGCCACAGTCCAGTGATCTCCAGTCGAGTATATTGTGATAGGCAGCTCTTAGGTGAGGCCATAAAATCAAGTTTGTGGTTTAACATCCAGATCAACAACATAGATGGCATAGACATGAGTGCAATGCAGCTTCAGTGTATCTCAGGTGGGAACTGAAGCTGACAGCCTCAGCAAAAATGCAGCTTCTAAGGGAAGGAGCAAGAAGACCATACTTTAACACTTCGTACAGACTTCTTGAGAGCTCTTATTAGCAAACCTGCCTTGCACACAATGAGCTGAGCTCCTAGAAGGTAGCAGACTGAACTTCTAAACTTAACATGTACCACCTGGCATGTGCTTTTGTTTGAAAGTACGTGGGAACAGCATATTTTCCAGGGTTACCTTTTATTCTGAGAGATGCTTTCTACAGTCTGAAGCTCTTCAGATTCAGGGAAATGCTAAATGTGCACAACAGAGCAATGAGGAAGAATACAATGGCATATACGGTTACAATGTTCTGTGAGATGTTTAGCATGAGTGTATTGCTAATGTGAATGTTCCTATGGACAATCACTTGAAGAACAAAAGAAAAAAAATACTAGAAGTGACATAAAGACGATATTAAGAAGTGACAGGATCATTAACAATGCTAGAAAAATACAGAACTATTTGTGATCAGCAATACAAAAGGTATTTAAAATACTCAGAGGTAATTAATTCAGAATCAAAACATCTTGTTACAATATGTCAGCATTCATGTTGAAAAGCAGTAATTCTGGAAAGAATATAGAGTTCATGGTATTTAACACAATGAGCAGGATCTCCCAGCATGATGCTGCTGCTAACAAGGCCAGTGTGAGTTCATAGCATATTCACAGAGAGCATTATTAACAACAGTGTGTGCAGATATACTTTCTATAAAAATTATATAGAAAATAATGAATCGGTTCAGTAAAAAGGCAAAAGACTGATCAGATGCCTACAAAATTCTTATTACATGGCATCCTTTAAGATCTTCAAGCTATTAACACTATTATAAGGATGTTTTTGACATGACTGAAGAATTCTGTATGAAAAAAAAAATATGGAAAAGGCCTCTGGGTTATCAAAATCTGTGCAGTTTCTGTAGGCACAATATCCTGTAATCTTTATTGTACAGACTATTTTTTAATGTAGAGAGCTGAAAAAGACATAGCAAGAATTCTTAGGACAAAGGGCTCCATTTGGATTTAAGTAAATTTTAACAGCAAATAAAATGGCAGTTTTAAAATGAGGTAATTAATTATGAGGATAATTAAGAATTGAAAAATTTGGACTCACTGTGAAAAGACATTATCTTTCTAAAAAGAACTACATTTTAGCTATTGATTTTATGTTTTGTTGTGTGGCTCACAAAATTGCAGGTGGCATGACAAAAATTAACATTTGCCTGCCAGCTATATATTTCATCAGATTTATCGGGATATCTACAAAAATGATCCAATTAGTATCTGCTTAAATTACACATTTTACTCTCAAAACAAAGCAGCATGACTCATCAGTTTATGTGAGGATATTAGACGCAATCAAGTACTGCACATCAACGCACAGAGAAGCAACTGAAATCTTATCACTGCAAAATGGTAAATGACCTTTTTCTCTCTATGAAGTCCTGAGAGAACTGCAATAACTGCAGTGTCTCCATTGACCTGTGCAATAGCCACTTGCACAAGGCATTTCCTAAGCCATTAATTTTAAAACAGTGGACAATATAGATGGTAGTCTTCATATAGATAAACAGACTTCCAATGATGGTATCTCTCCCTCTAACAATTAAATATACATTCCCTGCAGTGAAAAGGAACAGTTTACAACATTTGAAAACATGACAAGCCTTCTACACAGAACACCTACAAACAATTTAGCAAACAAAAATTGGAAAATAGTTTAAGAGTGGCCTTCTGTCCGTAATGTTTCTCTACAAAATTCAAGGTTATTTCACACATCCCTGAAAAAGCATCAAAAGGGCAGTATCCCATGCTTGATGGACCTCTGGAGTTTCACAACATGAAGAGAGCTATCCAGCCACCTCTCTTCACTACTCCGTCTCTGTAGGGCAGAAGTTCCTAAGCAACTTTTGAAATAGTGGAAGTATTACAAAAGAGTAACTCCAGGACTTTAAGCAAGATCCATGTTGCTAATGTAATGCATCTTCCATTTGCAAGCAAGAAATTGAGTATTCCCACAAAAGCAGCAATGCAACTGGTGACCATAGGTCAGCAATGCACCTACAAAGCCTCTCAACACAATGCTACCACCTTAGATATTGTTTACTGATCTACAGGCCTTGGCTGTGTCATAAAAGTAAAGCAAGCCAGTTGACTTGGATAATAAACGCCTGGAGTATCCGTTCTGTCAACACGCTGTGCAAAAAAACTTTCCACAGTTACTTTTTGAGGTTTACAAGTCAAAAGGGGAAGGAAGTTTTGAAAGTTTCTATTGTATTTATTGTCTCAGACATTTTTTAAGAAAACACAGTGGTGTATTCAGCATTATAAAAGCATAAACTGAACCAATGGTGGAACACTGGAACAGGTTGCCCAGAGAGGTGGTTGAGGCCCCTTCCCTGGAGATATTCAAGGTGAGGCTCAATGAGGCCCTGGGCAACTTGGTCTAGTTGGGGGTGTCCCTGCTGACTGCAGAGAAGTTGGACTAGATGACCTTTGAGGTCCCTTCTGGCCCTGACCATTCTATGATTCTGTGAATAAACAGCATGAAAAGGAATCGAGAGACTAAAATAAACCGCACACAAACCAAAAACTACCTAAACAATTTATTGTCGTTTGCAGCACTAACAATAGGGTAAAGGAATTAAAACACAAAGTGGATAAATTACAAAGCAAACCTGTGGGAAATACTGTAATTTTTTTTACATATCCAAAGCAATGAATAATAATTAAAAAAAAAAAAAAAAAAAAAAAAAAGGAAAAAAAATCCATCACCTTTAGTGTTTTCTAGGAGCCTCTCACTTACTGAGACTCACTCCCTCTAACTTACTCTCCCAAAAGGAGGTTGCATTCAGGTGAATGTCAGTCTCTTCTCCCTAGGAACAAGTGAGAGGACAAGTTGCACCAAGGGATGTTTGAATTGGATATTACAAGAAACTTCTTCACTGAAAGGGCTATCAAACACTGGGATAGGCTCCCCAAGGAGCTGGTTGAATCCCTATCCCTGGAGATGTTTAAAAAATCCATAGGTGTGGTTAAGGGATGTGGTATAGCATCAGACTTAGATAACGATTGGAATCAATGATCTTAAAGGTCTTTCTCAGCTGAAATGATTGTATGATTCTATGAATATCATCATCATCTTTGTTATAAATGACAGATACTACTTTAGCAGTACTGTAATGAAATACTTGTAATTACCAAATATAGAATGCATTATACTCGTGTAGTACCTCCTCCTAGAACAAAATCTACCAATATATACGAATTTCCTATTTAAAAATATTGCCTATGTGAAATGACTCAGCATTAAAATAACAAAGAAGCAATTCTAAAATGTAGACTTAATAGAAGTATTTCTAAGCTTCCAGGTGGGAAACAGGAAGTTTTCAGCTGTTTCTTGAAATCAAGTTTCAGATTTTTAATGAAATATTGAACCTTGTGGGATAATAAATTGCAGACTCTTAAATAGCTATCAGAAAATATTGTTGTTGTAGTATCATCAACTTTTTAAATTCATTTCAACTTCTTCACTGGCTAGGAGATCTGAACGTAATGAAGTGATAACAGATACCTATATAATTTTCATATCAATCAACTTTTGATAACAAACATACACTACTCTTGCAAAAGTACTATTATTCTCAGTACTAAGTTGGAGCAAAAGTGGCTGCATTATTTCTGGGTTTACATTTCTGTAAGAAATGTTCAGTATTGGAAACTTAGAAGAATTTTAGTAGCACCTGATAGGATATTTTTTGTCGATATGGAAAAAAAAAATTCCATTATAGAATACGATTCAAGCGGATGCTTAGATTTTAACGTCTTTGCTTCAGAAATCCCAGTATTCCTATATTTCATAGCACTCTGCTATAAAAAAGACATTAAGGAAAACTACAGATTCACTGGAGATCTATGATTCAAAATCTTGTTCCAACCTGAGCTAACTTCAAGGCTAGATGAAGTCACTCAGGGTCTCTGTAGCCCAGAAAATATGATTTTTACTACACAAGCTCAATACTCAGTGAAGGATCTCTAGACTGAGATTGCCTTTGCCTGATTTTCATCTGTGGCAGCAATTGCCTGGTGGCCTTCTGCCTATGACCTCCCTGTGTTGGTGTCACTCTGGCAGTGCTCTGGGCAAGTGACCGGCCATCCCTATTTAGTCACTGCAGGAAAAAAAATCCCAGAGAAACAAATGAAGCTTAACACTCAAAATCTTGTTTATAGACAAGAAGGAAATAAGCCTGATAACACACACACACAACTATAACACATTTTTGTTCAGATCCAGGTCTGCATCTCTTTATGTGACCAGTGGTAAACTACCTGCAGACCTACAGTCTCCAGTGCCAGGTCTGTGCCTCATCTCTAATCATGGCATCCCTGTGTTCTTGCACTCTATCTCAACTTCTTAAGGCTTCTACTGTGTTATGAGGTGTGTATTTTTCCACCTTATATTAAAGCTGTAAATGTCTCATTCTTCACAGAACAGTTCTTCGTTACTATTATCTACAGGCAGAGTTCCTAAATACATTCTTTGCTTCAGTCTTTACTCCTGACACCAGCCCCTGAGAACTCCAGACCCTGGATGAAGAAGAGAAAGCTGGGAGGAGAGAAGACTCTCCACTAAAGAACCAAGACTGGGTTAGGGATCAGTTACATAAATTGAATATACACAAGTCCATGGGCCCTGATGAGATGCACCCAAGAGTGTTGAGAGAGCTGGCTGATGTTGTTGCTCTACCACTCTCCACCATTTTTGAAAAATTGTGGCAAACAGGGGAGGTGTCTGAGGACTGGAGGAAAGCCAATGTCACTCCAGTCTTCAAAAAGGGCAAGAAGGAGATTCCAGGAAACTACAGACCAGTCAGCCTCACCTCCATCCCTGGAAAAATGATGGAGCAGCTCATTCTGGAGGTCACCTGTAGACATGTAGTCAGCATGGATTTACCAAGGGGAACTAATTCTTGACTAATCTGATAATATTGTGATGTTGTAACTGAATGGGTAGATGCAGGAAGACCAGTGATGTAGTCTACCTTGGCCTTAGTAAGGCTTTCAACACTGTCTCCCATAACATCCTTTACGTAAGCTCAGGAAGTGTGGGACAGAAGAACAGACAGTGAGATGGATTAGCAATTGGTTACAAAATAGAGTCCAAAGAGTGGTGATCAACGGTGCCAAGTCCAGCTGGAAACCTGTAACTAGTGAAGTTCCCCAGGGTCTGGTCCTGTTCAGTATCTTCATCAATGACATTAATGAGGGGACAAGTTCTTCTTGGGAAGTTTGATGATGATACCAAACTGGGAGGCTTAGGTGATACATGTGAAGGCTGTGAGGCCATTCAGTAAGATTTGGACAGACTGGAGAGCTGGGCAAAGAGGAACCTAATGAGGTTCAGCAAGGATAAGTGCAGAGTCTTGCAGCTGGGAAGAAATACTAAACTGCACCAGTACAGGTTAGAAAGTGATCTGCTAGAGAGCAGCCCTGTGGAGAAAGTCCTGGGAGTCCTGGTGGACAACAAGTTATCCATGGGTCAGCAATGTGCTCCTGTGGTCAAGAAGGCAAATGGTATCCTGGGGTGCATTAAGAAGAGTGTGTCCAGCTGTGGCTCTTTGATGCTGTGCCTTTAAGAAAGGGGCACACTGGCTAAATGTTTATAAAATATTTTGGTATTCTAAACGAATTTCATTGGCCAAGTTAAGGTGGGAGGCGAGGTTAGTCCCAGCGCGGCTGGAACTTTCTCTCAGTCTTCCTGTCTTCGCTGTCCCTCTCGGCTGGATCTGCTTCTGGGCTTCTTGCCAAGAGATAAGAACTAACTAACTTCCTATAACAGGCCTCTCCGCTTCTTTCCCTGTCCTGCTAACCATCCTCGTCTCTTCTTCTACCTCTTTGGGGGAGAAGGGAGGTAGGGAGGTGAAGGGGGCACAGGGGGAAGCCCCCTCTGTGGGGGGTCTGGTTTCTGGTTGAGTTCATTTGCTGTATATTCCTGTATATATTGTAAAATACCTGTATTTGTTGTGTTACATATAATCTGTTCCCTTGTAAAATATACTCTCATTTCTCCGACTGGGTTTAGCCGTGGTCTCTTTCTCAGTGGGGGAGGGAAAGCAGAGCCTTTCCTTTCAAACCACCACACCAGCAGATTGAGGAAGGTTCTCCTCCCCCTCTACTCTGCCCCAGTGAGGCCCCCCATGGAATACTGCATCCAATTCTGGGCTCCCCAGCTCAGGAGGGACAGGGATCTATTTAAGATAGTCCAACAGAAAGCTACAAGGATGATTAAAGGACTAGAGGATGAGCCTTATGAGGAGAGGCTGAGAGACCTGGGACTTTTTAGTCTGGAGAGGAAAAGACTGAGAGAGGATTTATTAAATGTATATAAATATCTGAGGGCTGGGTGTCAGGAAGGAAGGGACAGCCTCTGCTCACTTGTGCCCTGTAATAAGACAAGGGGCAATGGATGTAAACTACAGCACAGGAAGTTTCAATTCAACATGAGGAAGAACTTTCTTACTGTAAGGGTCACAGAGCACTGAACAGGCTCCCCAGAGAGTCTGTGGAGTCTCCTTCTCTGGAGACTTTCAAGACCCTTCTGGATGTGTTCCTTTGTGACCTGCACAAGATTATATGGTCCTGCTCTGGCAGGGGGGGGTGGTCTCAAAAATCTCCAGTGGTCCCTTGCAACCCGTAACATCCTGTGATCCTGTATAACTACAATAACTATAGTTGCACCATGCCGTAAGAAAAGGGAGGTCAAAAAAATTTGGACAGCCTTAACCCTGAGGCATTGGAAACTTAGTCCAAACCATGCAGCAATGGCAGGACTCTGTTGTGGGGCTACACAGTTACAGAAGACTGAGCAAGAAAAACAGGGCTATACTAGAAGATTTTCTGCATAGCAATTCTAGATGTATTTATACTTTACTGTGTTAATTAGATAATGTGGGCTGTGACTGTTATTGTAACTAAAATACTACTAATAATTGTCTGTTGTATTTTCATTAGATTGTTAAGATTTTCTAAGAGACTAAATCTTGTCTCTCTTGATGTGAATCAACAAAGATAAAATCACCTTTGCTCCTGGACCAGACAACAGCTGATGTGTATTGGGCTGAGCCACTGGATAACGACTCTCTGGAATGTGCATAGACAAGATCATTTCTACCCATCAGCTACCCTGGAAAGGGAGGACAGTGAAAAGGACAATGGATTCACCACCTGGATATATACCTAAAAAACTGTATAAAAGACCTGAGCAATACCTGCTCAGGAGAAGAAAAATGAGGAAGTAAAACAGAGAAGAAAATACAAGGAGAGAAAAGGACAGACACAGGAGAAAAGACATCACCATGTAGCCTGGAGGCAGCAGACCAGGAGGAATCCTCTGTGTCCTAAATTCCACCTGCTGCAACTCATGGAGCTGAAAAGGCTGCTCAGAGAAGGACTCAGACTTGGACTTGGAGTTTGGGATCTCTTCCTCCACTCCTCCAGCAGAGGACAGCACAACCAACAAGGATGACTTCTCTTCCACGCCAAAGTGGCAGCACCCTTCCTCCACAGACCCAAACCATCTTGGGGTGGGGGGGTTGGTAATATAATTCCTTTCCTCTTCTCTCTCCCTCCTCTCCCTCTCTCTCTCTCTCTATTTTTTCCCTCTCTGTCCCTGACTTCGTCTGTTCCATCCACTTTATCTGTTAATAAATCGCCTTGCTGTTGATATTTTGGCCTCATTTGTGACTCTAATTTCATAACACAGGAATATTCAAAAGAACTGAGTCTCTTTCCCTCTCTGGACAGAGACAGATTTTAATTAGACTAATAATAGATTCTGAATTCTGTATTTATAGTGTGCTCTCTTTTGCCCACAAGATTTGAAGTGTAACAACTTGTCCAGTTGGAGTCCTGAAAATCTCCCTGTGCACAGATTCCACCTGCCTCCAGGTAGCCCTTCCCAGTGCTTAACACCTCTCTTTGTGAGTAATTATTTACCTTCCTCCGGCCAGGATTTGCCATTGCATTTCATGCCTGTTACCCCTCATCCTTTCACTGCGTGCCTTTGAGAAAAATCTAATCACATCTTCTCAATAAGCTCCTTCAGGCAGTAGGTGAATGTCAGTTGTCCCCTCCCCAAGCCTTTTCTTCTGCTGGCTAAACATTCTGAGTTCCCTAAATCTCATAATCTGTCATGAGCTCCAGTCCCCTAATTACTCCTATAGCCTTGGACTCTCTCCAGTATCTATTTTCATACTCTATCCATCTTCTACATGGTCTACCACACAGAACTTGGCACTTCAGTTCTCCCTCAGAACAAGCTTTCATTCTGGTAATGACATGTAGATTAGTAGGAAAGTTTGGCATCCCACCTCTGTGTGTGTATGAAAACACCTGAAGCAGAAAACAGATTCTAAAACTTAAAAGAGTAAAGCTAGTTTTTGCTTTTCCTGTTTGCAAGCCTTGAAGCTATGTGGAAAAAAAAAAAACGACGAAGCCCTTAGAAAAACTGTTTTGTGTTCATTACAATACTAGTAATTTACATTATAAAATGCATTAATTGAACTTACAGGAATTCACACTTTGTATATTAGTTCCAAGTAATATAATTCAAATGTTTCTGTTCTCTACTAACAGCCTCAAGTCTCATAAATGCATGAGGCTTCTATTTTAGACTACCTTGAAAATAAATTTTAAGTATTTCAGTTCCTGTGTTTAATGGTATTGCTTCACTGTTTCAGGGAAAAAAATAAAAATCCCACTCAATGATTTGAAACCTCATTCATTTTCTTCTGCTACCTGAGTGTTGCTTCTAAAACTGTCACTATACTGCCTCCTTTTCAAAGGCAGTATTTTAGAGAACCCACTGAACACCAACACTTTACAAAGACCTTCCTGCAACGTTGCAAGAATTTCTCAGTGTACATTCCTATGTCTCATGAAGCAAAGCACCAGAAAGAAGAGCAATTACACTGCTTGTCAGCATTAAGATTTTCCACTCGGTGAGTCACTGCCCCTACAAAGCGTCAGCCAGAATTTATCAGTGAGACAAATAATGTTAACAGAAGCTATTTTAAATATATATCATGAAATATAGAGGTCAGAATAGTATCATGTTTCTCTGAACAGAACACTGAAAAGACAGAAAAGAAACACCAAAGTTGGCACTGACAATACTGCCTTTTATCACAGCAGTTTAAAAGTGAGTGCCCCAACAAAGTACACTAAAGGAAATACAACCCAGAGTGCTAACAAACACAGCGCTATGAAGCCAGCAATAAAGGTGTGGCTTGTAATATGCAGAAATATCTACACATATACATTGGCAGGCAAACACTGATACAGTGCAAATCCAAGCCATGTCTGAAACCCATGTAATAAATCGCATGAAATTTAGAAGCCCTGGAGGCACTGACTGGCCTTAGAGGCCCTGATCAACCTCATCTGAGCCCCCACATTCTGCTTCTGCCCAAGACCTGGGAGCCCCATTTCAGCCTAGCCCATGCCTGCGCTGTGCCAGAGGAGCTGGCTGTACACCTTATTGATACCAGTCCCTGGACTGACTTCCTGGCTTCACCTCCAATCGATTTAGCAGTTGCTGAATCTGACCCTGAGATGTGGATAGACCTCCTGGCTTGCCTTAGACCTGTCTCATCACCACAAATTTGGTTGGGGTTCTGGACTCTTGCTTGCGCCTGGCTATCAAACAACCAGTTTTGTCCAGATCACCTAGTGCTATGGGACAGGGCCCTGTCTAGTGAGGCCCCTACCCTACTGCCGTGTGTCATTATCTCATCCCTTTGGAAGCAGCCAACCTCGGCTGTGCCCTAACAGAAATCCACAGTGGTGTGGGTACAATATGCCTAACCTGTATTTCGGTATATATTTATGCACCCCTATTTTACTAGATACTAATGTACACTGGTCTCACTTGAAACCAATGAATATGGTGTTTCTTTTGATTTTTTTGGCATGGTGGTAACTCAATACACTTTTCTATTGATACAATCAAAATTATGTTATCCAAAAGGCTATTCAAAGTTACATGCACACACAAACAACCCAACAGGAAAACATTTGCATGAGCCTACTCTTGAACAAAACAAGAGGAAATCCACTAAATAATCTGGAACATAAAGTGTATATCTTTCAAAAACAGTTATAAAAGACACAATGTCCACAATCTGGAAAAAAATATGCAAATTTGATCTGGAGCTCTTAGCATTTAGAAGTACATCCTATGCTCTGCACTTGTAATAAAAGTAGCTTGTACTACTTCTCACTCCACTAAAATACATTTTTCTTGTTAAAGAGACATAGAATCAAAACAACATATCAAATTAATCTTCATTTACCTTTTAATATTTAAATATCTAGCATTCATAAGGGTGATAATAAGTAGGTGTGCTTTCTTGTTTTTCTGGGCGGAAAAGTTATGACATGAGATAAAGGACACATTATGGGGTTGAGAGGATAAAGACTACAGAAATCTATATAAGAAGATCTGATGATGTAATGGTCCATTAGAGGTCAAAAAGATCATTATTAACATTTATAGAATACTTCCATTTAGTAAGATAAACCAGCAATACACTAGTTGTGTTGACGTCTTACTTAGTATGACATTTTTATTCCTATCAAAATGAATATGACAAAACATATTTATGTGTGTATATATATATATGTGTGTGTGTGTAAGAAATTATGTACAATGTCCTTCATTATTCTATAACAACAAGGCAATTTATCAATGAAACGTAGCCACTGCTGCTTTCCATCATACTGGGCTCCACTGTATTAGAAACACAACTCCTACAAACCACAACTTTTTACAGATTGTAAGCCTCTCAATCATTTCTGCAAGACCTTTAGAAGTGACAGGAAATCAAAACTACTTACATCCTTCTACAGCAATTAGTTTTGCAAGTAATACACATTTATAGGTACCACATCTAGCACTGTATCTGTTCTAAGTATTGCTTTCTACAAACTGCACCATGAGCCTAGACCATCACATCCGCCCTACATCACTGGAGTCTGCTCCGTATGGAGTGCTACTGCTTCCAGATACCTGGTATTTGTTGCTTTACACTCACAGGCTGTTTCATTGGAACTAATTTGTAGATACTCTCACCCATATTCTCAACAGACAGCAAAATGGGCAGAGTGTACAATCTGTTAAAAAGTCTACTGATTTGCTGTGCATGGAGCGCAGTGCAGAGCTCATGGAGTCAGAGGTGCAAACTTAGAAAGGATTGCTGTTAATCTCCTCTGCAATAGTACCTCATGCAAATTTTGCATCTAACCATCAAAGCATGCCCTTACTGTAAATTTTCTTTGTAAGACTACTTTTAATGTGTTGAAGGCAATTCAGCCAGTACACAACCCAAGTGCTGCGCCAGTGCAGCCAAAACCCCTCCCTCCAACCTCTCGAAGACGATATGAGGGAAAACAGAGAGTCTGAGATAAAGGGAGACAGAAAAGAGATACCTCCCCTTCTCAGACCTGTGGATTGGTAGATTTCATGTGGGCCCTTCCTCCAAGTCATGCTAGGCACAGACCCCATGCAGGGTCAAGTCTGGGCATGTTTTGAACATGTTTGGGCATGTTTAAGCAGAGAACTGATGGTTATTAGTTTTAGCCTTTGTCTGGTGACCATTCCAACAGAAAAATAGCTGGCTGTATAGAACAGGTGAGCTGCAGAGAGCATGAGGCTCTTCCCTCTTGGGTTTTTGCACGCCACACGTGGATTACAAGAGCGAACAGTTTCAGAAGAATTTTTCCAATAAAAAGAGACAAAAGAGAAATTCCCACAATCAGCAAGCAGCATTGTGAATAATTGATATACTCCTAAAGTCTCCAGGAAATTCCTACCTTTTGATAGTGAGGTAATTTACTACTTTTGGATCTATCTTTTCCAAATACTGTTTCTCAAATCAAACTATTTACAACCATTCCTATATTGTGAAGATATTCTCAATTGAATACTGAACCTTTATAATATTTAATAACTTTTGTATATAGTTATGTGGGAGGCAAAGCTGAATTAATAAATAATTTATATTTTTAGTAATTTCTCACCTTATCCCTCTTTATATGCAACAAGTGCCCATCAGAATAAGGCTGAAAACATGACCTGTTAAGGTCCTGGCATGGACTCTCAATGTGCTTTTTCTGAGAAAAAAAAAATGGTGGTGGTGGATCTTGAATTTAAAATGACTACAGGTAATTGTGAGACAAACATGACAGTTAAGGTCAGCTGGGACATATGAAGTGTACATCAGCACTTTTTGTGACAACAGAAAGGCATTAGTGAAGGTTTTATTCTCTGACCCTTAACAGTTTGTAGAAATGTGAGTTTGGTGACGTTCAAAGCAAAATATGCTTATCTTCTTTACTACCTGATGAACTAATTTGTATTTTAAATTCTCTTAAATGTAGCACCTGTCAGGATGATAGGCACTGTACAGAACTTGCAAAGAGATAAAGAACTATATAAAGCCATCAGTGAACTCTTTTATTCAGCTGCAACAAGAAATAACAGTCTCATTATGCAATTCCCCCAGCTCCTCTTAACATACCTCACCCCTAGAACTGTATCACATGATTCATCAGTACTGTAGTTTCAAATATTTTTCAAACACAGTAATCTTCTCTCAGTGATTCTGCAAGTATTGGTATTGGGCACAAAGAACTGAAGACTCCCAAATTGTGCATATACATCTCACAGCTCATTGAATGAGGACAAGAAAAGAGATGACATGCAAACAGAGTCTAGATAGTATTTTCAATTTTATCATAAAATAGTTTCATGAAACAAATAAAACATTTAACAACAATAAAGCATTTTACAAAAATAAAGCATTTGTCAACAAATGTAATACCTTCTTATATTTATATGGAAATACGCACCACCTTATTCAAAAGACCTTGCATAGTTTGTTAAAGTAACCTCAAGTAATTCATTACGCATTTTTGCATTAGCAAACTGCATCATGTCGTAATGAATGGGGGAATAGCATGAAAACAGCAAAACAGACCCAGACATGGGTGTGACTTTACCTGCTGCCTCTTCTCAAATTCTAACTTGATACGGGATTTGATGCAGTTGCACGTGTCCTGGTATGTCTGTTGCAGCGCAAGTTCCATGAGGTGTTTGTGGTATGCTCCTGCCAAGTTACCGCAGATAAAAATGATTACATTAGCCAATATCTAGGGGATTAAAAAAAAAGAGGAAAAAAAATTAGAAGCGTCAGAGAATTTATATAAATAAACTAACAGAAAAGAAAGACTGCTGCAGTTATGTATTTTGCTTTTGGGTGATTTCTAGCAAATTTCACCTTTCTAAAAGTGATTTCTAGCAAAGGTTCACCTTTCTAAAAGCCCTCACAATTAGTGGCAAAATCTCAAGCAAGAATACCATTTTAATTTAGGATTAAATAAGAATGATATTGAAAAACATGTTTGCCTGCTCAGTATCTCTACTAGAATATACTTTTCACAGCAACCAAAAAACTGCATTCATGTACAATGCAAAACCTAATCTATAATATTTAGGGACAAACTTACAGCATCAGATACTCAATGTATACAACCACACATGAACATGAGAAGTAGGTCCACTTAAAGAATACAGTTCTATTTAGTAACTGTCAGGGACACCCCAGGGAGTGAAGAGAGGAGGACAACAGATATTTCCTGTGCTTGAACTTTGAAAAGAACAGATTAGTGTGGTGATGCTAAACTTTCCCAGTTTATTGCTGTGAAAACAGGAGACACATTTACCCATTCTGGCTCACTTCTAGTGGAAGAAACACAGCAGAGTAATGAAACCAATTCTAAATTCAATAAAAGAAAAGATAATATTAAAAGGGAACCGAAGTTGAGATACAGCTGCAATCTGGTCAGAGCAGGTGCCTATCTGTAAAACCCTTGTGTATCATACAGCCTGGATTACAAGTACTATATGATGTCATAATACTCCTGGTCTCCTAAATTCTCCACAGTTAATCTAATCACGAGGTTTATGATAGAATTCCCCAGTGACCATTCATTGGTTTGCTTTGGAGTACCTGTGTACTAGCAATCTTTTGTGAATTACTAGTAATGAAAGAGTCAGATGTGTCAGAAACAAAGTCCAGCAGTATGTTCCAGTGGTTCAGAGAATGAATAAAAATTGTCTCATTAACAGAAATAATTTCCTTTGAGGAATAGATTTTATTTTATTTTTAAAAAATCCCCCAAACAAACAAAAAACCCAACAAAGCCAACCAACCAACCAACCAACCATGGTGTTTAATGATCCTTTTACAAATGCGCACTTAAAAAAGAAAGTTTTCTTTAAATGCTTTTATCTTCCTCACAAATTAGAACACCATTACAGGCAACACCTGTTCCTCTATCTGTGATATGTCTGATATCTCACCTCTCATGGATCCACAAAGCTGAAAGCAGAAACTCTACACCTTTGCTACAAGTATTGAAGCTTTCAGTTTGATACAACTTTTCTTTCTTTCCCTAAAGCTTTAAGATCATACTATCATATCATAGAACCACAGAATGACATAGGTTGGAAGGGACCTTAGAGATCATTTACTCCAGCCTCTCTGCCAGAGGCAGGGACACTTCTCAAGTAGACCTCACTGCTCAAGGCCTCATCCAGCCTGGTCTTGAACAGTCCCAGGGAGGATGTATCCACAACCTCTGAGCAAACTATTCCAGAGTCTCACCAACTTCATACTGAAGAACTTCTTCCTAAGATCCAGTCTAAACCTGCTCTCCCTCAGCTTAAAAGCACTTCCCCTTGTCCTGTCGCTAGACACCCTTAAGAAAAGTCCCTTCCTGTAGGATCCCTTCAGGTACTGGAAGGCAGCTATAAGGTGCCCCTGGAGTCTTCTCTTCTCCAGGCTGAACAATCCCAGCTCCCTACCTCATAGCAGAGATATTTTCCAGCAGAGAGTTTTGCAGCCCTTTTACATGCCATCAAATACTGTACTGGAGTGGCTGTGGCCCTTCCCTAACCACCCTGTCTGCCAGGGACTCTTACTTATCATGGCAATGTAATGTTCCTAAAAGCTACGTTTGAGTTCTTAAAATTTTCTCAAAATATACAAATATAAAAACAAGAAAAAAAAAGTACATATTTCACTTTCTTCGCTGTTATGAAGTAGATAGGTAAGAAAGAGTTTGAATTAAATATTTCATGACAATAAAATAGAGATGATGATGTACAGAAAAAGTTTTTAACTCAAAGTACTTTAATATTTCTTTGTAAATCACAACTACCTGATTCTGCTTTGATGTCTGCTACATCACAGTACCCTCAGCAGATACAAAAATACTGTGTGGTAGATAACAGGGCAAGGCGTTTCAACTGGCAATCATTGGTTTTGCAATGAAATTATGAAGTGAGAACAAATGCCTGAAAATAAAGATTGTTAGGGCACAGAAAATTCTGAGACATGCAGTGGGAAGGTTTAGTAACAAAAAAAACACTGAACTGAACTGAAATCAACAACGTGCTGTCATATTCTCTACAAAGAGATCATTGTTGAAAAGCTGCACAAAACCTCACTAAATGTATTGTCCAACTTCATAAAGTTATGCACAATGTAAATGAAAACTTCAGAAATATAACCAATCAAAAAAAAAAAAAACCAACCAACTGTGATAGGTAGATGGAGGAGTAAATCATAAGTATCATCTTTGCAAACACAGAAAAGCATATTACAGTTTCATGACTGAACTAGCTGAAGAGAGAAAATAGATGAAAACAAGTGACTGACAGGCAAGGAAGCTAATTAACCAAGCTTTTCACATTCTCAATGGGGTAATTCAGCCCACATAAGGCTCTGTGCTGCCTTCCAGAACCTGAATTAGGCTGTTGAAAGATAACTCAGGTATCTCAGCCACAGTCATACTCAGTGTAGATATAACACACAAATGTGTAAGTGAATATGTAGACAGTAACTGTGTTCAAAACATCATTAATTCTTTTGGCTATCAGAGAGTTAGTTCAGAAATGCATTCCAACAGTATTAACTTAGAAAAAAAATTTCCAAGAAATGGATGAACTCAGATCAACAGATTTTTCAGCTGTATGTAGCCTGGCTTGTGAGAATATTATTTGTCACTGAAGAGTTACTGAGAGAAATCTGTATTTTATTGTCAGTAGATAACACAATTAACATTACTAAACAAAATAAAGAACATATGTACTTCTTGATGATTATCTCTTCTCACAGATCTTGATTTTTGTTTTCTGAACTGTGGTCCAAATTCACCATACAAGCTGCAGATGTGCTCCATTACAAGTTGCCTAATCTCATAGGCATTCTCCCAGAAGGAACAGGTTCAAAGTTTTCTGCCCTTCAAAAACATTACCAGAGCTTTCTAAGCAAATACATCCAGGTCCCTCTGGATGACATCCTGTCCCTCTGGCGTATCGACAACACCATACAGCTTGGTGTCATCTGCAAACTTGCTGATGGTGCGCTCAATCCCATTATGTCATTGACAAAAATATTGAGCAGTACAAGTTCCAGTACAGACCCCTGAGGGATACCACTTGTCACTGCTCACCATCTGCACTTCAAGTCATTGAGCACCACCCTCTGGATCTGACCATCCTGAGCTAAATCAGTCTTCTGATGCCTATCTTGTCAATTCTCTAGGCTAGACCTCTGTTGCTCTTTAACCCTTTTTTTCTGCTGCACTTCACCCCACCTTGCCTCCTAGCCTTCACAGATGTTTGTTGGATAGTAAGAAAAGATTTAGTGGAGCTTCGGGTAAGAAACTCTGCATCTTGGTAAGAGAGCTCTGACCAACTGTGCAGATAAAACTGTAGCCAAGAACCTCTATAAGGGAATTAAGGGACACCTGAATAGACTACACAATATGGTAAGAGCTTCTGACAAGGAGGACAAGCCTGAGCTGAAGAAAAGGTGTAACTAATGAAGGTAACAGAAAAACACCAGGGTGACCTCAAAGACAATTCTGCATGAACCAAGTTGATCTCCTTTACAAACAGACCCCGTATGAATAAAAAACTCAACCAACTATATACATAAACTCTAGTAAGTTCCCCATCCATTTGACCATGTGGAAATAGTGATTCATACAGCAGATGATTTAATCTCTCTGTACAGTGGAGAGGCAAGTTCACCTCCTGAGCCATCTGCAGCCTTTTAGCTATATTAAATGTACAGTGTGGTGATGTTTCTGCTTAATCAATAAATAAATTCTATGTCTACAGAAGATGATCTAAATATGAGTCAAAAATTAATGCAAGGAACACCAAGATACCACTGGGAAGTATCTCTAGGTACTCCAAGTACCAGCTTGTACCTGTAAATCACTTGAGGAACATCATTATGGCTGATTTCTCTTCCATCTCTTTTGACCTACAGAAAACTGCATGTGCTTCCAGGCAATGAAATTGGATTTTTACATTCAAGCACATGTATTTTTCAGTATCAGTGAATATAATCTGATGTCTAGTGCTTAGCTATTAAAATAGACTGCATTTAAAAGTAAATGAAGACAAAGTAGCTATGACTAATTTCTCAAGAGAATACAGAAGCTCACGGAGTTGCTCAAATACTGTAGCGTACTATATAGAAGTTCAACTGATGAAAACTGCCTACAAATGTATCTGTATACAAGAAAGTACTATGCTATATAAAAAAAATTATAATAGAGCCTGATGACTCTGAATGGAAACATAAATAATTTGATAACTACCTTAGTAAGTGATGTTCAAATACTGAATATAAAACACAGTTCTGTACAGAGTTTCCCCAAAGTCTCCAGTTTATGAATTATTTTGTCACATTTCATTCTTCTCGGATATTGCACTAATCATTCCTGCAATTCCTGCATGAGCAGAATTTTTACCAAAAAAAAATCCCAAAACAAACAATTCATAATGTTTTTGGTAGTTAGATTCCAGTTTTCTTCTGGATAAGAATGCTGAAAAAATGGAAGCTGGGCAAGAAAGTCTATAATTTATAACATCTGCATGGAAATTACTGAGACAAAAAAGAATTTTTTCATCACTGAAGAAGTACAAATTCTTTAGTTCTGCAAAGATGGATTGTGTCTCCCCCTGTCTGACAGTTTATGGTGTAACTACCTAGGAAAAAATAACATGTATACATATATATATATACATACACTATACTACTTTGGAATCTGTACTGTTTTATATTCAGACAAGATTCATCTAGAAAGAACAATGAGAAGAAACAGAAAGAACAATGAGAAGAAACAGAAAAGCAGGTTTTAAAAAGGAAATATTTAGCCTTCATGTATATTAGTCATTCACAGGGTAACCATGGACTATGCCAAATACCTGTACTTTAAGAACATCTGTTCAGAAGGTTCTCCAGCGTTTCCCCATGCAATGCTCTGGCCAGTCATGTTATTGACTTCCTCCCCCCTCCTCCATTTTCAGATCTATGGAGGTCCAAAGTCAGGATTTCTAAGATTTTAATACATTTCAGTGACAGCAATACCTTTGGCTATGTGACTGTTTACCCTTTTGGCAACCACTGTTTTTCAGTGTGTACACAACACTGCTTGAGTAGTAACATTAATGAAGTCTGGATTCCTATGGATTTGTATTCTTTTACCCATTTGTTTCCTTACATGCACAATACTTCCAGCTCCTTAAGCAAGCCACAGATTGCTATAGCTGGCCTAAAATTAGGATCAAGAGGTGCCTGGTTGACCAGCTGATGTTACACAGAGTAATGATTGGCCAGTTCTTGTATGTCTCTTAGTGAGATCACTAAGTTGGGAACTCTATCACAAAAGCTCCTATCTTTCTTAAGGAATGTAGCAATCTTTGAAATTTCTGTTTCAGGGCTGATGGTGAAATTTTATGAATTAAAAGTTACTTGGGTACAGAACATGACAGGTTGAAAAACTAATAGAATATGGGCACCTGCTGACTTACTCAGGAATTAAAAGTAAAAATAAATTTAACAACTACAACACTGTATTTAACACTCTAAAAGGTATTTAAATCCTTAAATACTCATTAAGGTCAAAATAAGAAAACAATATAGATGAAGAATCAGGAACTCCAGTATCCTCAGATGCTTTGTCTACACCAAGGACAATCTCAACTGTTTTTCAGAAAGTTAAGAAATTGTAATTTTGCAAGACAGAAAACCAAACAATTACAAAACAGGAAGACACATCAAAGGAGCCTGACAACCTAGAATTTGTCAAAAAACTGAGAATCAATGAAAGAACTAAGAGATTGAATTAGTCCTTATTCCAAATATCAGAAAACTGCTCCATATTTTCAGTGCTAAAATAAACTTGGTAAGGAGACCCATTGTGAAGGGGGAATTGATGTCTTTTACAAGCCAGGAAGTTTTGATGCTGTCTTCTAATTTGCATGTGCTATTCTCTTTGTAGCTTTTGCACTCAGAGCTCTGTGGACATTAGAGCAGAATATTAATTTTCTGCAATATCTATGTTATTTGATCCAATATTTATCATTATTACAGACTGAATTTTATTCAGCCCTGGCCATAAACTGAGCCTGTCCATATGCCAGTGTAGATGACAATGCACCATAAACTGTAAGCTCTTTAATCAAACCCACAAAAAATAAACTATAAACAATAAGAGTTACAATCACTTTGGATCACCTCTGTGTAAAACACATAACCAATATCACTGACTCTAATTAATGACTGTTGATATTTGGAATCAAAAATAATTCTTTGCCAGAGGGGACCTCACATTTTCTTCATTCAGAAGGAATCAGCCAGTCACTGCACTTCCCTTCCTGCCTGCAAGAGCTCCTTTTGTGTTTACATGCATCTCTGGAATCATTTTATTTCTTTACTACTAAAACTGCACAAACACATTTGAACGTACAATTAACTAAAAAAACCCAAACAAAACCAAAAATTAAATATAATTAGGTATGTATTCAGGGAAGGCTAACAGTAACTTTGGATTTTGCCTGAATTTTGGAAGCAGAATTTCTAAAAACTGATGCTGTCTGGTCCTGGATCTGATACAGGCATGAGTACTAAAAAAAAAAACAAAACCCCAAACACCACCATTTCATACCATAAACTGTAAACAGTCTACTTGAAAATAAAATATTCTATGGAGTAACACACCAGGCTTTGATATATTATACAAATAGCTCTGTGTCTGATTTCTGAGATATTTTCCAACAAATTAATCTACTTCACTTTTTTTTTTTTTAATAAAATCTATGAAAGGAAAAGCAACTGGCTGCTAAGTTAAATGAATAACAGTAGATTTCTCCTTACTTTCCCTCAGCAGGGGTATACTACCAGGCCTCATGAAGTTTATTACACATTATTACCTACCAGACTTCATGGAATTTCTTCATATATATACCTAATATCTTTTCTTCTGGCAAGTTTTGCAGTAATAAACAGGTTCAAAAGCTACCATGAGAAGGCAGGACAAACAGAAAAATGAACCGATGATCACATATGTGCTCTTCATTTGTTATGCTTATCTAATGACTATGACAAACTTCCATCAAGTTTGGGTTTTAATAATCTGGCAGCTTGTCCTAGGAAAGAGTGGTCTTTGGCTATGTAATTCACAAAGAATGATGGGGAACAAAAAGGAGAATAACAGCAGTGATGTATAACTAAGGAAAGTGTTTAATGATGACATTCTTTTATGTGTTTGTTAAGTTTTGTTTTTTTAATCTTGGTTACCATTGTCAACTATATTGAGATATCAATATTTGGGTGAATTCTTAATTGGAAGGTATCTAACCAGAACATTCACTTTCAGGAAACCTTGAAGTTTAGTTTTCTGTTGTCAGGCAAATGCTATCAAGAATCATCAAGCTAGGACAAAGGAAGCATTTAATTTAGTTTATATTCAGGAAGGAATTAAGTAAGTATTCCAATCTTTTCATGCTGCTGCTACCAACTGATTCCATCTCCATACAAAAGTTGCCATTTTTTTGCCTTCACATCTCAAAATTGCCAAGGTATCATTATCTATTTGAAAGCCTTAGTGTGAAGCATGTTGGATACCCTGAAACAGTTCTTTTTCAAATCACATGGTTTGTGGGGATACATTCTAACAACTCCAAAATTAGCCTTAAAATTAGAAGCTCACATTCATACAGTATTAGTGGCAGCTTCTACAGAAGCATGTGGTGATACATTACAGACACCTAAAATACTACATGGTATTATTAGGAATAGGCTGTTATGCTTGAACTAGATGAGAGCAACGATTACACAAATTGAGGTATTGTCCAGGAAAGAGGTATTTTCCTTGCTTCCACACTTCCTTTATTCTTTAAGTCTGACTATAAGAACCTAACATTCACTCCTGCTCTTTGTCTTTTGAAGAACTATTATCCATGCATGAATCTTCCCTCCCAGCTATATAGTTTACTGAAAAGACCTGTGGGGAAAAGGACTCTTTCAAAGGCCTTTTGGAAACAGGGTAGAGCTATCAATTAAACCAGTCTCATCCATGTGTTTGTTGATGCCTTCAGACAACTTCAGGACATTTTAAAGGAAAGATTTCATTTTACTTCTTTCAAAATAGAATGCATTTATCTATTCTCTATTCTTACTGTTTCAGATTTTGCCCCTTGCTGACACTGAGTTTACAGATCTACAGTTTGCCTGACCTTTTCTAGAACCCTTTTTTTTTTTTTTTTGAAGTTTATTTTCATATTTGTTACTTTATAGTCTTCAGGAACCAAGGTCTATTTCAGACCAATCTATATATGCTCTCCTTCCCTCATCTTTCTGAAGGATTTTAATGTGGAAATTTCCACAGTTTCTTCCCCACTGAAAAATAATACAGAAATTATTTCTCTGTGATGGCCTTGTCCTCCCTAAATACTTTTGTAACCTGGATATCAAATGGCCTTACAGACTCTCAGCTACTGAAAAAAGGATTGAGCATGCAAGGAAGGGGAGATTAGTTTGGTTCACTGCCATGGCTCTACATGGTATCTACTATAAATTACGTACTTTTAGATACATGCTCTTTGAATTCCTATTTCACCTGTGTAACTGCATGCAAAGGCATTTTGCAACACTTTGAAAAACACTTGCAGAGATTAAATGTTTTCACTTCGGCTGATTAACTTCTGTGTAGCAAATAGATTCTAAAATTGTTGATAAAGCATGCCATATCACCACTAATTAGCAGAATGGCCTTTTCTAGCGGCAAAAATTGCAGCTACAACAGGCACATGGTGAATGGAGGCAGCTTCATAAGCTTTTTTTATAGTCAAACTACTGTGTATCTAAGGCAAATGTCATTTTAATTGAATTGCATTTTAAAACTGTTTATGATGATGTAATATTTAAAGTAAACAAATTCTTTTCCATCTTTACATTTTCTGAAAGATTTGGACATATCTTTATTGCTCATATTTTACTTTACTCTTTCCAGGGGTTTTGTGGAACACACAAGAAGCAAGTTTTATGTTGTGAATGCATGGAGGGAAAAGCACATTCTGGCAATGAGCACAAGAAAGTCATCCCTTCAAAAGAATGTATTTAAAATAGTGGGTTTAATTAGTGGGTTTAAAAAAAAGTGGGTTTAATATTGTGAATACAAAGACAGATACAAGTCCACTAAACTGGCAATAATGCCCTTTCCATGATGACCATGTCTACTATTACCTAGAGCTCTGCTTTATTATCAGATTTTGCATTTAACATGTGTCATACAGATTAGTTTACAGTTCGTATGCTACGTTTCTGTGTATTTTAAAAAAGAAGAGCTGACAGCCTATTATTGAAATATATCATAATGCTTTGCAAAAACTGACAGGTCCTCCTACATACAGGGAAGTCACCAGTAATATGAAGGAACCTTCCAGTTTCCAGATTACTGTAGTAATTGTATTTATTAATTTCTGACTTCATTCCCAAACTCGACTGACGTAGTATTGGAATGCTATGGATAAGGTAGAAATAGTCTCATGAAAATAATGAAAATACAATCCCTTTTTTTGAATTCTGATGCACATGTAAGCAACAAAAAATACAGAAACCATTTCCCTTCTCTGAAGTTTTTCATCTTCTGCCTGTATTTATAAGATACTGCTTTTGAATGGATCATGTTCTAAGCTAACAGAAATATTATATCATAGGTGCTCATCAGAAGCAGTATGAATTATGCAGATAGTGCATTTTGAATTGTGGGGTTTTCTGCTATATGGATTGATTACACTTTTTACTCTCCACGAGAAAAGCAATCTCATACAAAAATAAAATTCCTACTTAAAACCCACCAGTTCTGTTGTTAATGTACATTAACTTTTACAGCAAAGGGAGTTTCACCCTGCAGCCTACCTTTTCATAGTGCTGTCATTGGAAAGGTACAACTTAACTGCCTTGAAGAATCACAGTAAAACACGATACTGACCAAGGTGGTTATAAAAACATGAAGATTGTCACACACATTTAGTCAAATGCCTTCAGTTACAGACATGGCTCTAAAATGAGTCCTGGATTCTAAACATCTCCAATAAGTAATACTTTGTGGCATATAAATAATTTGTATGTTCTCTGCATTTGATTTTGTCAGCTTGTTTTCATAGCTTGATATTCAAGATAGTCAAAATATTCTATCTTACCACCTGCAAACAACTTCCTTTCTCCACTACTAGTTTTCAAAGAAAAATAATGATGTTACATCCACAACAGGCGAAGCAGAATAAAATTAGGAAACCACAGAGTTATCAACAAGCCTGCTCTGTATCATGCAACAGGATATAGCTGTCCCTGCTGGCTAGGTGAGTAAGGGAGCTGGAGCAGATAAGTGGCTAACAAGGACTGTTTTTAAAATACGTAGAAATGTAGCTTCCCTCTGCTCTAACAGCACAGCGACTTCCTCTCTCCTCCTGTGAACCTCAGGCAGTCTTCCCCAGATCCCATGCCAAAGTGGGTCCCCAGGCAAGGAAGAAAATACAAGCTGCACAAAATAGCATGTAATACAGAAGCTGTGGGGGAGGGGGGGAATAAAAAAAAAGTAGGTGGCAAATGACTAAGTTTCATTGCTGCATTTTAGATGATACATGTCTGTTATTGATGTTAAAAATAAACAAACAAATTAAATACTCCAGATTTGTCTCCCATCTAGCTATGTTTATGGTAGTTAAGAACTTCTATCATGGGACATGTTTCTATAACTGAAGAAATTTAAATCACATTTGAATAAAGATGTTTTGGAAACAAGTTAACTGCATATCTTTCAGTGTGCCTATGCTGTACTATTTGCTAGTTTTTTGAGGAACTACTGCAGTCGGGGACTATCAAAATAGTGTGTGACATTGCCTGACATGTGGTGATTTGATCTTTAATTAAGGTCAGCATGAACTAAGTCATAGCAAATATCTGCCAACATTAATTCCAATAGGAAAAACTATTCACAAGATAGAATCAAGTTTCATGTATCTTAAGAGAAACAAATCAATCTGGATTTTAAAGTATGGGTATGACAGTGTCAAAGCAGATAGAGGAAGGCTCTTTAGAAGCTCAATGACAGACGAGCAGAAACAGACTTTGCCTTTCTTCTTTTTGTGATGCTTCAAAGGTTATCAAAGGCAATCATGATCAACACTTACTGCAACACTGTGTGGCAAGGGGGGAGACAAAAACCTTTATGAGAACTGACAGGCAAGGAACACAGTATTGATCTCATCAACACATGCAGGTGGCTCCCTATTTCTTACCTTTTTTTTTCCCTGGCTATCAATCATGTCTATGTTAGTTTCTATTCAGAGCCCAAATAATCTCTTCTTTTGTCAGTCTTCAGACCAAAAGGCTCACTCCTCCTCACTGTGACCCACTGGTCATGTGCACCATTCTAGAAGTACTGGCTCCTACAACTTCACAATTCATTGCAAGTGGAGTAGGAAATCTGTACCTAACTCACACTGGAAATCAAAGCACTTCATAAAATATTCATATGCAGCTTTTAGGCCCACAAATATCTTTGAAAATTTGGTCAGAGTACATTTGCATTGAAATAGCCTATTTGCACTTCAGACACATCCGGCAGCAAGCAGCTCAGGGGACTGTTTTATTCTGATTCAACTCATCCTGTTTACTTCCACCAATCACTTCTCCCTCCAGAAGTTGGTACTCATCTCATGAATCAGTTTCAACCATCTGGAGATCAGGCTTGCCTTTGACTAAGTCAGTAAAGAAAATTCTCTGCTCAAAACTAAGGCCATTGAGATGCAGCTCACATGGCAGAAAAGCCCCAGCCTCTCACGGGTTGTCTAAGACCCACCACTGCTTGGTCTGCTTATCAATCCAGCTCTGGCTTAGAGACTACAAGACAGACTTTTCAGGGTGTTTTGTGTGGGAGCTCCTCATTTTCAGTGTGGCGTGTCCACTTGACTTGAATCTGCTGACGATATTCAATACCATGCTGTCATCATGACAGCTTCAAAATGAAAGTGATGGCTGGAGAAAAGTATCATGTGGCTTGAAGGTCAGATTGTAACATGAGAGGCTTCCTGTGCTGCTTCTGGTTTCTGGGTTTGAGGTGTGTGAGAGACTAAAATCTTGTCTCTTCTGATGTGACTCAACAAAGATAAAATCACCTTTGCTGCTTGCCTGGACTACAGCTGGCCTGACAGCAATGGACTAAGGCCACAGCCATCAATACCTTTGGTAATATGCATACAAGATCATCTCCACCCATCAGGACCATTCCTGGATGCAAACCACCTTGTGATTGTATCATGAACTGGGATGTGCCCCAACAAAGGATAATGAATGCTCACTGGACTGCAGCTGTCCTGGAAATGGGCAGAGTCCAATCGACATAAAAACTGAGCAAGTACTGGCTTGGAAGAAGGAAAACATAGCTGAAGAAAAACACAGGAGAAGGACAATGTCACTGAGAAGGAAAGCATGAGAGAAGGCAAAGCCTGGGGCAATGCTGCTCTGAAGAAAAACTGAGAGAATACCAGGAGAGAAAAAAATGACAGAGACATCACCATGTGGCCTGGAAGAAGCAGACCAAGAGGAACCCTCTCTCTGTGTCCTAAGTTCCGCCTGCTCATGGAGCTGAAGAGGCTGCCCAGAGGGCAACATCTCTTCTACAGCCAAAACTGCAGCACCCTTCCTCTACAGACCCAACATCTCCTGCAGCACATTTCCTCCACAGACTCAAACTGCCTTGCGGGGTGAGGGGTGTGATAAAATAATTCCTTTCCTCTTCTCTCTCTCTCTCTCCTTCTCTATTTTCTCTCTCTCTGCTTCTGATCCATCTACTTTATTGGTGTAATAAATAGCCTTGCTGTTGATATTTTGTCCTCGTTTGTGCCTCTAATTTCATAACACGGGAATATTCAAAAGAACTGAGTCTCTTTCCCTCTCTGGACCGAGACAGGGTGCTGGCATTTTCTTCTGCACTGGCTGCTCTGTGTTTAGGTGGGGGGAATTGTTTTATTGCTGGCTTTTGCTGATAATTTTGCTTTTGCTAAGGTAACCGTATAGTGTACCATCTCAGTAAACTATTTATCTCAACCCAGAGGGGATTTTTTGTGTTACTTTTCCCCCCATCTGTCTGTGGAGAGGGGGGCTTGCTTGTGAGAGCAGGCTGTGTTAACACAGGACACACAGTCACAGCAAAAGGGCTACTGACTATTCTCCATTTCTTATGGTGACCGAGCAAAGTTATATAGTAAGGTGGTCAGAGCTAGTTTATGCAAATGGATTTACAGTATTTTAAACCTTAAGTTTGATAACAAAGATAGACAGTGATCCACAGGAAATACTGTGAGCCAAGATTCATTGTGAGGGAGCCACTGCTAGAGTGCAAATAAAAACTAATTCAGCTAAGTTGTGCAAGACTCTAACCAATGGCACTAGATGATCCTTGCAGCTCATTCTGGATTTGTTCTATATGCATCAGCCTTTACTTCTGCCTGATCAGCACCCGAAAACATTTTCTGACCCGGGAAAAGTAAGGGTTATAATAATTTGCAGACTCATACTGGTGATACTATGCACTTCCTCTTACAGCTGAAAAGTACTAGAGTTCCCCATGGTGCAGAAGGAGACAAGAAACAATATCACAATAGCATGTTTGAGGTCGAAACATATTACAGTACGTACTGAAATCAGCATTTAACCAATAATGACATGGAAGAAATGGAGGCAGAAAGATGATACTTCAAAGGGCTTCAAATAAATCAACAGGACTTCAAGAGACAAAGCCAGACATACAGGTCAGGTATTCTGAATCCCAAAGCAATGTACCACAGCACTTTGGCACTGATTAAAAGATATCACTGCTCTTCAGAAAAGACAGAGGTTTAAATTAGTTATGCAACTGAGTACAGCTTTGGACTTGTATTTTTAACTCCATACTTCTTAAAACATTCTGTTGAATGTTATTTGATTCTCTAGATCACTGTATGGGAAAGGAAAAACAAACCCACCCAAAACAACAGAACAGGCAAATCTGGCTGCCACATAGAGTATTAATCTCTAATGAAACAATACGTGCTGTCATCTTTCCTAAAGCTTACTTATGTAAATGTAAGAGTGCAAGAGACTTAATAACTGTTAATAATATCTGGAGCTTTAAAGACAAATTATTTGTTTCATGTACACTAGGGTTTAGTACTGCCCCTTACCTCTGCTACCTCCCCCATTCTGAAATGCTACAAATGGCAGTAAAAGAAAGTTGAACATCAATGCTCTCAGTCTATGTAGGATGTATTGAAGAGACTGGATGGGGTGCTTGGTGCCATGGTTTAGTTGATTAGATAGTGTTGGATGATAGGTTGGACTTGATGATCTCAAAGGTCTCTTCCAACCTGTTTAATTCTATTCTATTCTATTCTATTCTATTCTATTCTATTCTATTCTATTCTATTCTATTCTATTCTATTCTCACAACTCACTCAGCTAAGCCTATCCAGCCCCTCCACATAGTTTCTCAGAGGCAAAATTGCATTCAAGATCTGATCTATGTTTTTAGCCACGAGTAATCAAATCTGATGGCCCATTGCCCACTTCACAGCAAGGTGAATGAAGTTGATGAATAGTGTGCAGAAAGAAGACTTCTGTACTTGGGGTGACCTTTCTAAAAATCTCCTGTGATACAGAGAGGTGCTTAATACCAGCTGGACTGACTGAATAAAATGGAAAGTACTCACACACAAACCAGACCAAAAAACCTCACTAACTACAGCTGAAACACAACAGTATAGTCCAGAGCTTTTGATTTGTTACTAAAATAACAAGTGTAGGAAGAAGGAAAAATATCTATATTTATCTGCATTGTATATATTTTATACACATTACATTGCATATATATACACACAAACATGTGGCTAATACTGTCAAAACCCTATAGAGTGGGAATCATTTCATCACTACTAAGATACAGAACATACCATGAATTTTACCTGAAAAATATTGTGAACTGTCTGGTATCCATAATATGAACAGAATTGAAAGCTTAAGTTCAAAGAAATATTTATGAAGTTCAAGCCATACGTGCTGCAGCTGTATTTTGATCTGTGTCTTGGATGTTCATTAAGGGAAGACTCTAATTATGCTGAAATTTAACAGCGAGATGCTGCTTACTGATCTTTTGTGAACTAAACTTGTCAGGATGAGGCACAACATTCATAACGCATTCGGAAAATTCTCTTAGCAGCAGTTACGCAATTATCATTGCCTTCTTCTGGCATTCAGTTAATGAGATAGTAACGACATTATCATTCAGGTGCACTGCAATTTTTATTAACTTTTAAAAAATTCACAGCCATTTATATGATGGATCCATTTTTTCTACAGTTATCTTAGAGCAACGAGGTATAACAAATTATTCCTCCTAGTCTAGGAAGGATTCTTTGCCTGTAACTAAGTATGGATTTACATTTCCCACATCCCAAGTAATAATAAAAAAATGCTTCTATACCTATATTATTTAAAGAATCGGCTTCCTAACCAAGAAAAAAAAGAAAGAAGAGAAAGAAAAATAATAATAAGAAGCAAAAACAATGCCAACTGTTCATAATGCAATGTAGTATAATCACAGTCACTCCTTTTTCCTTTAGAATTATTTTTAGTATAAGCAGACCTCAACATTCTAACTTCTGAGATGAAAAATGAACTTATTTATTGCTCTTACTTCACTCTAATAAAACAATTCTTTGCAGCCTCCTTCACAAAAGAGAATCATGTGCATTTTGATAAGCAAAATATTCTAAGTCTTCACCACAAAATTGCATGGGTCAGCTCACAGATTTTTCGTTTCCTTCACTAGCAATATTTCAGCTGATTTGTGCTTGCCTTGAGGATCAGGCTCATTGTTTTTTCTCTTTATTCAGGGTCATGAGAATTTACAATGCCCTACTTCCTCGCTAAACAAGCATGCTATGAAGCATTAATAGATTTTCTGACCGTGCTTTCATAATGTATAAAGGAAAACTCTTTTCAGATCAGAGAAAGGCAGCAAGAAAGATCAAAGGTACAAAATCGCTTCTAAATAAGGCAAGATAAATAATTTCCAGTTCTTCAGCCTGGGAAAGAGATGATAGGAAAGGTGTGACAGACATTTAGAAAATAATAAATGGCCTGGGCAGGGTGAACAGAAATCAACTGTTCAGCTTTCTCCGGCCAAAGAATTTGAAAGACTCAAACAATTCGAAACAAGGAAATATGATTCTTCTTACAATGCAGTTGAGCTGCTAAACTCTTTGTCACAAGATGAAGTATACTGAAGGATTTTTAAAAAAAAATCTGTAAATTACAATTTTTAAAAAGGCCTAGCTAGATCAGGAAAATAAATAGGTTTGTAAGAAACAAGAAATGAGAAATAAGCAAAACCACATTACAAACCAGGAGGTGAGCTTAGTAGAAAGAAGAAATCAATCATAGGAGAAAACTTCCAGCAATTTACAAGGAAAACTGAATCCAGAAGGCTAAAGTAAAATAGTAGACTCCGAATTTTTGCTAGTTTATAGTAAATGTGAACCAAAGACTGTCACTTTCAGAACTATCAACATGAAGGCCAACACTCACACTTTTGAAGATTTATTTTTCTTTCCACAGTGCAAAAAAACCCAATTTAACTGCATGCACTTTGACTGCAAAAGATCATTGCAGATACAGAACAGCATCACCCTGAAGCAGTTACATGCAAAGGCAAACAACCATGCATTTTCCAACTCTAGTTTTACATCTCAGCTCCTCAGTTCTCCAAGATACCCTATGACACCTCATATCAAATCATTCCAATTAAGCCTAGCACTAATAAGAATCTGGTCACCACTATATTCCTGCTACTTTTTTCACAAACTAACAGGTAAAAACAGTTTTTAATGAGAATAGAAATAACTGTGTCAGGTATAGATCCCTTTTCAGAGAAAATTTTAACAACCTTTCTGTCTTGACTTTTACATTCTGGGCTCATCTCTGCTCCTTATCATTTCTTCCAGTGCTAGTGAAGAGAAAAAAATATGTACACCACCACCTGAATGGATGTCCAGTGGTCTCTCTAGGGACAGCATTGTGTGGCAGTTTGCATAAGACAATCCTTTCCCTCACTATATACAGTCCCTTTTCTCTGCAGCTCCACAAGGACTGCCTGCAGCAGTTCTTCACTTTCAGGTATCTTATCAGTGCAGTAATTAGGGAACAGTATTTTCACACTTACTCTTTTTTAATCTGGTACTGTTGTGGTTGCCTGGAACTCTTGACACCGATCAGTGAATGCATAGTGCAAAATAAATGACCTTTTCATATGCCTGCGACTCCAAGGAGACATGAATGTTTCATGTTTCTCATGATGACCAAGGTTTTTTTTATAGTA